>NW_023596805.1:1209683-1231957 GCF_011947565.3 Pollicipes pollicipes | reverse complement strand
TCAAATGTCTTTTTGATAATAATACAGGGTATGTTCATTACTATCAAATGCATAACTATCGTAACCATTTGTGTGTGCATGAAACCAACCAGGGAAGCGCCACATTTCAAGGCAAAAAAGCTGAAATGGGCCTAAGCCGGGTGTTAAGCGTAGGAATGCGTACAACCGTTCCGGACCTTTTCTGCGCAAGGCATGCATGGACTAGATGTGAAAGCCTTCACACGACTGGATAGGAGCCCTCTCCCCCGTCCCTCCCCCCTCGCCAGGTTCCACATTTGATGCGAATGTCACCAAGATCAAGTAAAACAAACAAAATCCCGTGTTTTTGCCATGTTTGGAGAGCACATGGCTTTCCTGTGCTCTTTCAATCAGATCCCTATGCTTGATCCCTACCCACCACAACATTAAATTGCCCCCGCCCCCCTCTCGAAATACTCGCCCTTCCTGGCATTGCAACCGGTCCTGTGGCGCAATGGATAACGCGTCTGACTACGGATCAGAAGATTCCAGGTTCGAATCCTGGCAGGATCGGGACCTTTCCTATTGCTTCCCCTGGCCGTGCGTCGACGCGCCAGACAGCGCAGCCATATATCGCACAATCTAAATGACGTTGCTCCCGGCATACGGCGAAGAGACCACACTGACCAGCACAGCCCACCAGAACAGGCATACAGTGGAGAGACCATACCAATGGTTAGAACTCACCAGGACAGGACACACAACGGAGAGACACAGTACACCAGTGCAGACATCAACGGTGGGGAGATCACACCAGTCAGCATACCCCTAACCCCAGCTTGCCTCCCCTGCCCTCCTCCCACACATACACACCATTGCATTAGCTCTGTGCATAACGTCATGTTTCACACTATGAAAACGTCCTGTTGAATTTCTTAACTTTAAAGCGTCTAGAATATTGAAGCGCACTGCCTCATAATTTGTGACGGCGTGGTAAGAAAATACAGAAAAGGAACACAGCTACTTTAGTCTGTTCAGTTGTATCCCGATCCCTGGAGTAAATAATGCTGCTTTTGTGGGAATTCATGCGATAGGGGGGATCCCGCTTGACACTTTGGATGAGGTGGGATTCGCATATTTGATGTCATTTGTATTAGAAGCATGCAAAAGATAGAATGTCAATGCTTTGTTTTTCTCGCGACACTAGCATAGCTCATGACCTGATTCTTCCTCAGTTAATCCACATTTCATCAATGATTGATTATTTGAATTATCCAGCGCCTTCGACGCAAAACATGCATCCACCAGATTTTTCGGCCGTCCAAGCATAGATCTTGGTGTTAAGCAGTGAACAGTGGATTGCCATGCATCCAAAAACAAAACAGCTTTCTCACCGGCCCTCTCCCACTTTTTTCTCAAAGGTTCGTGGACTCAAGTTCACAACGCGACGGGATGCGAAATAGCCTCCCCGGGTTATATTCCACATTGGATGCCAATTTCAACAAGATCAAGCAAAATGAGCATATACCTCGTTTTCGGCCGTGTTGGAAGAGCAAACGGCATTTATGTGTCCTTTCAAGCGGACCTTGATCAGGGGGCATTTCAGGCCTTCCTGATGCCTGGTTCCCCCCTCCCCCCCCCCCTCGCTCTTCTTTCGTCTCCCCGAAATCCCTCCCCTTCTGCCCGATAAATCGATCCTGTGGCGCAATGGATAACGCGTCTGACTGAAGATCAGATCTGATCTGATCACAAGATTCCAGGCTCGAATCCTGACAGGATCGCAGCTTCTCTCATCGCCTCCGCTGGCGGTGCGTCGGTGCACCAGTCGGCATATTGATAGATCGGCTAGCCTGAATGACGCTGTTCTTCATGGACTTGTATTACACGCCAGGGGCATTTCAATCATGTTGTTTATGCTTTCATATTCTACCGTTGCTCTGCACATGATCAAACTTTTTTCGTTTACCTGTGTTTATAGCACCACTCAGTGGCAGGAATATATTTTAACCTATCGGCATTCTATGCAGAATACTCACGTGGGACTGTTAACCTTGATTATCCTGTGTTCGTTGTATTACCCAATAAAGCTCAAGAGCCTCATCAACGTACACATAACGACAGTAGCAGCATGCGTTGGGGAGACCATGCAGATCGACACTTCCCACCAGAACGGGCATACGGTGGAGAGACTACATCAATTGGAAGACCAGCCAGTGCCGCCCCTCCTCCCCCCCCCCCCCGCTCTCCCTTGGATAACCCCATAACCCCATCGCAGAAAAGTCCTCTCATTTTTGATGACAATCGGTCCTGTGGCGCAATGGATAACGCGTCTGACTACGGATCAGAAGATTTCAGGTTTGAATCCTGGCAGGATCGAGGCTTTTCTCTTTGCTTCCACTGGCAGTGCGTTGGAGCACCAGTCGACACAGCAATGTTTCGGCTAGCCTAGCTTTCGGCCAATTAGCGCAACACACCAGGGCAAGACATACAATGGCGGGAGCGCACCGGCCAGTAGAACCCCAACCCCAGGCTGGGTCATCCCGCCGCCTTCCCCCGCACGTAATTGCATTACCCCTGTGCATAACGTGGTTTTTCACCTTATGATAAGGTTCTGTTCAATGACCTTGGAATGTTTGATGAGCATTGCCTCATGATTTCTTGCGACGTTGTAAGAAAGTTTGCAGGGGTAACGCAGTTCCATTTTCATCTTTTCGGTTAAATTCCGATATTTGGCGTAACAAAGTGCTTTCACTCGGACGAATTCGCGGAAAAGGTAGATCCAGCATAGCATTTCTAGATGGTGTCAACTTTGCGATTTGTCGACTTGATTTCGTGTCATTTGCATCAAACGTCATGTAAATGATAAGGACATCAGCGATTTTTTTCCCCGGACGCCAGCAAAGTACATGACCCAATCCCCTCCTCTCCCTTAAGGCATATCTTTTCAACTATCCTCAAGATTTCCTAACCCCTAGCTCTCAGCCCTCTCCTCTCCATTGCTTTATTTCTGTGCAAAAAAAGGCTCACCTCTGATGTGGCAGATGTTTCTGTGACACAATCGCTAACACGTCTTACTACGAATAAAAATATTCTAGGCTAGATTTCCTCACGGAACTAGCACCATGCAACTTCATATTGTAAAAGGGTGAAATGGTTCAAAACCAGGTGTGCAAGCAGCGTCAGGGTTTTTTTCTCTCGATCCAGCGCCCTCGTCGCACAACATGTATTCACCTGATTTTTTTGAATTTCCAGGAATAGGTTTTGGGGGTTAATCAGTGAACAATAGAACAACATGCATCCAAAGCAAACAAAACAGGTTTCTCGCCTACTTTTCCCAATTTGTTCTCAAAGGTCGGTGAACAGAAGCCCCAAACGTGACGGAATACATCACCCCTCCATGGGCTAGCCTCCACATTGGATTCCAATTTCGCCAAGATCGCGCAAAACGAACATAATTCCGTGCTTTCGGTCGTGTTAGTAGAGCACATGGCATTTATGCATCCCTTTACGTGGACCTTGATCAGGGATCATTTTAAGCTCGCCTGACACCCGCCCCACCGCACCATTGCATTGCCCCTCCCGCGAAATACCCTCCCATTTCGCCCCTTCGATCGGTCCTGTGGCGCAATGGATAACGCGTCTGACTACGGATCAGAAGATTCCAGGTTCGAATCCTGGCAGGATCGTGGATTTTCGTTGTTGGCCACGCAAAATGTGGTTGTCTTATTTGCCAGGCATGTACATTTATATCCTGCTGCACATACGTTCACATCGATCTGTTGCTCTGCCCATAGTTCAACCTTTGTTCAGCCTGTACGTATAGCAACGTTTAGTGTCAGTGTTGTTGTTTTGGTGCATACTCAACCGAAAGGCCTTGTATGCAGGATATTCATCTGAGACTGTGGACCTAGATCATCCTGCGTTCGTTGTCTTATCTCTGAAGCTCAATAGCATCATCAGCCAGAAATAGCGACGGCAGCAGTATACGTTGGGGAGACGACATCGATGGGCGGAGCCCAACAGGACAGGCATACGGCGGAGAGACCACACTGATCGGCACTACATACCAGGACAGGCATACGGTGGAGAGACCACACTGATCGGCACTACGTACCAGGACAGGCATACGGCGGAGAGACCATACTGATCGGCACTACATACCAGGACAGGCATGCGGTGGAGAGACCACACCGATCGGCACTACATACCAGGACAGGCATACGGTGGAGAGACCACGCTGATCGGCACTACATACCAGGACAGGCATACTGTAGAGAGACTACACTCATCGACACTACCCACAAGGATAGGCATACGGTGGAGAGACCACACTGATCGGCACTACATACCAGGACAGGCATACTGTAGAGAGACTACACGATCGACACCACCCACAAGGATAGGCATACGGTGGAGAGACCGCACTGATCGGCACTACCCACACGGACAGGCATACGGTGGAGAGACCACACCGATCGGCACGACCCACGAGTATGCATACGTTTGAGAGAGCAAATCAATCAACAGACAAAGCAGTGCAGCATGCCCCCCCCCCCCCCACACACACACTTTTTATAACTCTTTCGCCCGAATGCTTCTCTTTCTGGTGATAATTGGTCCTGTGGCGCAATGGGGCGCGTCAGACTACGAATCAGGGATTCCAGGTTCGAATTCTGGCAGGTTCGGAACTTTTCTCATTCCTCCGCTGATGGTGCGTCGGCGTGCCAGTCAGAACAGCAGCATATCGGACATTCTAAATGGCGCTGTTCCTGACGTACGGCGGGAGCCCACGCTGGTCGGCGCAGCCCGCTAGAGCTGGCATACAGTGGAGAGACCACACTGGTCGGCGCAGCCCACTAGAGCTGGCATACAGTGGAGAGACCACACTGGTCGGCGCAGCCCGCTAGAGCTGGCATACAGTGGAGAGACCACACTGGTCGGCGCAGCCCGCTAGAGCTGGCATACAGTGAAAACTCGCCAGGACAGGCAAAAACGCGCACAATGCGCCAGGACAGGCAAAAAGTGCAGAGACTATCAACTAACACAGCACACCGGTGCAGGCATACGGTGGAGAGACCACACCGATCAGCGCCACCCATGAGGACAGACATATGGTGGGGCGACCACACCGGTCAGCACATTCATCAGGATGTTTTCATCAGATGAAAAATCATATCATGCACAGGGGTGTCAGAACGTCTGTCAAGAGTCCAGCGCCTGCGTCGCAAAATACGCACACACACATTTTTGGAACTTTTAGAATAGGTTTTGGGGGCTCCAGTAGTGAACAACTGATTAACAGCATCCAAAGGAAACAAAGCATGTTTTCCAGATTTTTCCCCCTTTCTTCTCAAATGTCGATAGATTAAATCTCCGAACGCGACGGAGAAGGAAGTCTGAACTCCGTGGGCTAGGTTCCACACTGGATTCTAAGTTCACAAGTTCAAGCAAAATTAACATAATCCCGCGCTTTCGGCCGTGTTGGGAGGACACATGGCATGCATGCGCTGTTTCAAGCAGACCTTGATCAGGGATCATTCCAAGCTTGCCTGATCCGTGCCCCACCACACTATTGCATTGCCCCTCCCCCGAATACCCTCCCCTTCTGCCCCTCCAATCGGTCCTGTGGCGCAATGGATAACGCGTCTGACTACGGATCAGAAGATTCCAGGTTCGAATCCTGGCAGGATCGTGGGTTTTCGTTGTTGGCCACGCTGAATGTTGTTATCTTATTTGCAACGCATGTCAATTTCTATCCTTGCCGTAAATATATTCATCTCCTTCTGTTGCTGTGCCCATGGTTCAACCTTTGTTCAGCCTGTATGTATAGCAGCGTTTAGTAAGCACCACACTTTTGACCATTTGGGGCTGTGGGCCTAGATCATCCTGCTTTCGTTTCGTTTCGTATAATCCCTGAAGCTCAAGGGGATTATCAGCCGGCGAATAGCAGCGGCAGCAGGATACGCTGGAGAGGCGACATCGATGGGTGGAGCCCATCAACACAGGCACATGGTGGAAGAGACCATATGTCTTCATGATAAGCAAAAGCACATACGTGCTTTAGGGGTGGTACCAAAAAAAAACAGCAGCGAACCAATGTGGTTCTTGCGAAAAATAACTTTGGAGTTGTATACTGGTAGCGGGCGTAATTGGCAAGGTTTAACTAGTATGAATCTGTGGCAGGGGCAAGTCCTGCGCCAGATCTTCGCAGGAGCCTCGTTTGGTGTGCCAACTCCCACCGGCCGCCAAGCTGCACATAAAAGCAAAAGTTTCGGCGTTTCCAGCCGTCTCGGAAAAGCATGTGATCTACCCGGTCCACTTCATTCCACCCCTGATCAAAGATCATCTTACGGCCTGCGCTTTCTTTCTCCCCTTGCCTACACCCTTTCTCCGTAGACCCTTCCTCGGGCTGTGAACAAGCTGTCCTGGGGCGCGAAGGAGGGTGGCACGTCAAAGGAGGGTGGCACGTCTGGCTACGGAGCAGAAGGAGGGTGGCACGTCAAAGGAGGGTGGCACGTCTGACTACGGATCAGAAAATTCCAGGTTCAATCCTGGCGGGACCGAGCGGTTCTATTGCTGCCTGGGTCAAATGGAAACGTTTTAGGCAGCGGTGCATTAAAGCAAGCGTGACTTATCTGGAATATAAATCTAGCTGTGCAATCAACGCTGCAACCAGGGGGCTTCTTCTTTGGCTGGAGCCCTGGCAGGATCGCAGGTTTTCTTTTTGCTTCCGCTGGCGTTGTGTCGGCGCACTGGTCCGCGCAGCGAAATGTGAGCTAATATCAATGGCGTTTTTTTTTTTAATTCGTTTTTGTTGCACACCAAGTGCATGTTAATCATGCTGTTCATCCGTTCATATCACACGGTTGCTATGTACATGTTTAGCTTCTTTTCGTTACCTATGTTTATGGCAGCGTTCAGTGGTCAGTATATTCTAACGTATCCTTGTCGCATGCAGGATACCCATGTGAACTGTGAAACTTGAGTATCCTGTCCTTGTTTTTATTACCCAATACGGCCTAAGAGCCTCCCTTAACATACAAATAGCGACGGTAGCAATATACGTGCAGAGACCATAACCGATCAGCACTACGACCAGGACATGCATACGGTGGAGAGACCACAACCGATCGGCACGACCACTAGTACATGCATACGTTTGAGAGAGTAAATCAATCAACAGACAAAACAGTGCAACCTGCCCCCCCCCCCCCCCCGCCTCCCCACGCACACGCTTTTATAACTCTTTCGCCCGAATACTTCTCCTCTTTCTGGTGATAATCGGTCCCGTGGCGCATGGGTAACGCGTCAGACCGCAAATCAGAAGATTCCAGGTTCGAATTCTGGCAGGTCCGGAACTTTTCTCATTCCTCCGCTGGTGGTGCGTCGGCGTTGCCAGTCAGAACATCAGCATAGTCAGACATTCTAATGGCGTTGTTCCTGACGTACGACGGAGAGACCACACTGGTCGGCGCAGCCCGCTAGAGCTGGTCATACATTGGAGAGACGCACACTGGTCGGCGCAGCCTGCTATAGCTGGCATACAGTGGAGGGGACCACACCAATTGTCACAGCACGCCAGAACAGGCAACAAGTGCAGAGACTCCATCAACTAACACAGCACACCAGTGCAGGCATGCGGTGGAGAGACCACGCCGATCAGAACAAACCCTGACCCCACCTCGTCTGATCCCTGTCCCCTCTTCACACGCACACACCATTGCTTTATCTCTTTGTATAATGGAGACTTTTTACACCGTATCAAAACGTTCTGTTGCTTAGCTCTAGAATGTGGGAAGAGCACTGTCTCATGGTTTTTTGATGACGTGGTAAGAAATACGCTAAAGGTGCACCCATCACTCGCTTAACTTTTTTAGTCTGTATGCTGGTATTCGGTGTCACTTAGTATATCCCATTTGTAGGAATCTATGCAATGGTGGATCCAGTATAACAATTCTGGATGCTTCGGCTTTCAGGAATTGGTGCTGTGTAAAGCCATGCAAAAGAGAGTCCACAGTGTTTGTGTGGTGTGCGTTCGGCACACCAGTCGGCACACTGATATATCGTCTAATCTAAATGGTGTTGTTTCTTCATTATTTTCTCTTTTTTGCACGCCATGTGCATTCAATCATCCTGTTCATCTCTTCATATCGTACCGCTGCTCTGCACATGTGTCAACTTCTTTTCGTAACCAGAGTTTATTGCACCACTCAGTGGTCAGTATATTTTAACGTATCGGTATCGTTTGCAGGCTACTCAGGTGAGACGGTTAAACTTGACTTTCCTGTGCTTGTTGTATTACCCAATGAAGCTCAAGAGCCTGAAACGACGGAGGCGACTAAAAAACGACGGAAGCAGCTACGGTGGAAGGACCACACCGACCAGCACTACATACCAGGACAGGCATCCGATGGAGACCACACCGATCAGCACTACACACCAGGACAGGCATGCGATGGAGAGACCACACCGATCAGTTAAACCCTAACTCCAGCTTTCTTCACTCCTGTCCCCTCCTCCCGCGCGCAGAATTGCGTTACCCCTGTGTATGATATGATTTTTTATCTTATGAAAGCGTTCTGATGAATGTCTAGAATGTTGAAGAGCATTGCCACATGATTTATAGCGACGTGGTAAGAGCACACACAGGAGGAGCACCGCTCACTTTTTAATCTTTTCAAGTGCATTCCGATGGTTGGCGTAACTTAGTACTTTCATTTGTAGCAATCCATGGAATAGATGAATCCAATCTAACATTTGCGGATGGGCTCAGCTTTGTAAACTTGGTGAGAGTTTTATCAAAAATCATGCAAAAGATAAGAGCCTCAGTGAATTTTCCTCACGACACTAGCATAGCTCATGACCCTGGCCACTCACTTAATCCTTATGTTATCAATGATCTCTTCAAGCTTTCCTAACCCATTACTTTTAGCCCTCCCCGTTCCGTTGTATCATTCCTGCGCAAGAAAAGCCCATCCCCAAATGCTGGCAGTTGTTTTGTGGCGCAAATGACAACGCGTCTTACTACAGATAAAAATACTTTAGGTTAGATCTCTTCATGGAACCAGCACGGTATGCATACAAGTTAATTTGGTAAAAGGCCTGAAATGGCTAAAAACCAGGTGTACAGTACCAGAATGTTTGTCAATCAGTCCAGCGCCTGCGTCGC
This sequence comes from Pollicipes pollicipes, assembly GCF_011947565.3. Taxonomy (NCBI): domain Eukaryota; kingdom Metazoa; phylum Arthropoda; class Thecostraca; order Pollicipedomorpha; family Pollicipedidae; genus Pollicipes; species Pollicipes pollicipes. The sequence continues at coordinate 1,222,830 of NW_023596805.1, read as the reverse complement.
AAAATACGCACGCACCACATTTTGGAACTTTTAGAAAAAGGTTTTTGGGGGCTCAGTACTGAACAACTGATTAACATGCATCTAAAGAAAACAAAACATGTTTTTCGCAGATCTTTCCCTCCTTTCTTTCAAGTGTCGGTAGACTGAAGCTCCGAACGCGCGACGGAAAAGAAAGTTTTCAACTTCATGGGCTAGGTTCCACATTGGATTCTAAGTTCACAAGCTCAAGCAAAACGAACATAACTTCCGCGCTTTCGGCCGTGTTGGGAGGACACATGGCTTTATGCACCGTTTTCAAAGCAGATCTTGATGAAGGAATCATTCCAAGCTTGCCTGATCCGTGCCCCACCACACCATTGCATTGCCCCTCCCCGAAATATCCTCCCCTTCCGCCCCTTCAATCGGTCCTGTGGCGCAATGGATAACGCCGTCTGACTACGGATCAGAAGATTCCAGGTTCGAATCCTGGCAGGATCGTGGGGTTTTTCGTTGTTGGCCGCGCTGAATGTTGTTGTTGTCTTATTTGCAACGCATGTAAATTTCGATCCTACCGCACAGCTGTTCATCTCGTTCTGTTGCTCTGCCAATGGCCCAACTTTTGTTCAGCCTGTATGTATAGCAGCGTTTAGTAAGCACCACACTTTTGACCATTTGAGGCTGTGGACCTAGATCATTCCTGCTTTCGTTTCGTTTCGTATTATCCCTGAAGCTCGATGGCATCATACGCCGGTGAGTAGCAGCGGCAGCAGGATGCGTTGGAGAGGCGACATCGATGGGCAGAGCCCAACAGAATTGGCACACGGTGGAAGAGACCACATGTCTTCAGTGATAAACATTGGTCCACATAAGTGCTTTTAAGCGGTGATACAAAAAGAACAGCAGCGAAAACCAATGTGTTATGGTGAAAAATCACTTTGGAGTTTCATACTGGTGGCAAGCGTAATTGGAAAACTTTGACTGGTATGAATCTGTGGCAGGGGCATATCCTGCACCAGATCTTCGCAGGAGGCTCATTTGGTGTGCCAACTTCCACCCGGCCGTCAAGCTGCGCATAGAAGCAAATATTTCGGCGTTTCCGGCCGTTTTTGGAAAGCAAATGACCTACCCGCTCCATTTGATTCCACCCCTGATCAAAGATCATCTTACGCCTGCGCTTTCTTCCCCTTGCTACATAGCACCCTTTCTCTCCGGAAAACCTTCCCTCAGGCTGTGAACAAGCTGCCCTGGGGCGCGAAGGAGGGTGGCACGTCTGACTACGGATAGCAGAAGGAGGGTGGCACGTCAAAGGAGGGTGGCACGTCAGACTACAGATCAGAAGGAGGGTGGCACGTCAAAGGAGGGTGGCACGTCTGACTACGGAGCAGAAGGAGGGTGGCAACGTCAAAGGAGGGCGGCACGTCTGACTACGGAGCAGAAGGAGGGTGGCACGTCAAAGGAGGGTGGCACGTCTGACTACGGAGCAGAAGGAGGATGGCACGTCAAAGGAGGGTGGCACGTCTGACTACGGAGCAGAAGGAGGGTGACACGTCAAAGGAGGGTGGCACGTCTGACTACGGAGCAGAAGGAGGGTGACACGTCAAAGGAGGGTGGCACGTCTGAACTACGGAGCAGAAGATTCCAGGTTCAATCCCGGCAGGACCGAGCGGCTTAAGTTGCAGCCTGGATCGAATGGAGAAACGTTTCAGGCGGCGGTGCATTAAAGGGAGAGTGATTTATCTTAATCTAAATCTAAACCGCACAATTAATGCTGCAGGCAGAGGCTTTTTCTTTGGCTTCTCACAACCGCAAAAGCATGGGGAAAAGCCCTTAAGCTTTTAGCAGCTTTTGCTGGCAAACACGACCGTTTTGAAAGTTTTTTGAACTTTTGTTTCAAACATCGCTTGCTGTTGTGTTACACCCAGGCATTATGTAATATTGCATTGGACTGCGTGCTCGCTGGCCGATTGTGCTCATCAAAGATTTGAAAGGCAAACACCAACCCATTCGTTGACTAATAAAATGTATACATACATTGTTGCATGCTTCATATGGCTCAGCAGGAGTCAACTTAATCGCCATGCGTATTTCTGCTAAAGCTGGCATCCTTTCAAGTAAATGGTGGTTTTCCGCTGCAACAGAGGAAAGGGAGAACACACAGTGACCACGGGCAATACTGCAAAAATTTCGGAAGCAGGGTATGAACAACTCCTGTCTCAGCTGTGAACAATAAAGAAAATATCATTGCGAGCGAACCCAATCCAGCTGTTAAGCTTCACAAAAGTTAGTCTGTTTGCTACTAATGATCTCAGGTTCATGCGGACTTTAGGAAAAAGAGGCCCTATATTTTGAAAGTTGTTGTGTGCGACTTGTCAAAAAATGTGCATCCAAGCGGTTTGCTCAGGTGAATTTTACTTGCAACATTGAAACATAATAACCATTTACGGCCTCCATGGAATCAACATACAAACATCGCAATTCTTGACTTGAAAAACTTAAACAGTTTGAATCTGGACTTGCAGCGTGCAGTTTCGAAAGCGAGCGTTGGAGTCTTTTTTGGCACACAAACGTGGGTATCGAAGTTTTGAGGACCATTTTGGAAAAATTTTAGGAGACAACCCACTGAAGGATGGCTAGACCTACACCGAAATCAACGAAAAGAACGGCATTCCTCCCAACATGACCAATTTCAAAAGGTTCCAAAATTGGCGTCAGTTTCATCAACATCAAACAAATCGAACAAAGTTCGGTGCTTCAGCCGTCTTGGGAGTGCGCAGAGTCATTGTGTTCCCTTTAACATGGCCTTGATCAAGAACCACATCAAATTTACCTTACCCTGCTACCACTCCTCCCCTCTCTACCCTTCCGGAGGCTGACTCCTCACCCCTCTATTCCCTCGAGCGGTCCTGTGGCGCAATGGATAACGCGTCTGACTACGGATCAGAAGATTCCAGGTTCGAATCCTGGCAGGATCGGGGCTTTTCTCGATGGCCTCAGCTGGCGGTGTGTCGGCACGTCAGATGGCTCGGCGATATCTCGGACAGGCTAGATGTTGATTTTCTCGATTTTGAAATACACGAACGGTACAATTTTGTCACGCTGTTCATTTGCTCATATCTTACTGACCTGTGTACAGTTCAACCTTCCTTCAACCTGCATTTATAGCAGCGCTAAGTGGTCAAAAGGCTCTTACCATATCAGCAACGTATGCAGAATACTCTTGTGAGACCGTGAGACCGTGAACCTAGCCGCGCGCACAAATAGACCAACATGCTTCTATCCTTCGGTCGTTGCGGTACTCCTGAAGCGCACGAGCGTCACCAGTGTATCAAGAGTGACGACAGCAGCATAGGGTGGAGAGACCCTACTGGTGGGCACAGCCTACCAGTACAAGTATACAATGGAGAGACTTCCCCCATTTTCATGGCCCCCTGTACACATACATGGTGGAGTGTATCCATTGTATGTCTGCACAGGTGCGCTCTGCCATCGGTGGGGCACCTCCACTGTGCGGCTGTGCTGGTGGGTTGCGATGAGCAGTGTGGTCTCTCCACTGTATACCTGCTTTGGTGGGTTGCGATGAGCAGTGTAGTCTCTCCACTGTATACCTGTTCTGGTGGGTTGCGATGAGCAGTGTAGTCTCTCCACTGTATACCTGTTCTGGTGGGTTGCGATGAGCAGTGTAGTCTCTCCACTGTATACCTGTTCTGGTGGGGTTGCGATGAGCACTGTGGTCTCTCCACTGTATACCTGTTCTGGTGGGTTGCGATGAGCAGTGTGGTCTCCATTGCATACCTGTTCTGGTGGGCTGCGCATCTGTGGGGTGTCTCCACTGTGCGACTGCATTGGTGGCTTACCATGATCAGTCCAGTCTCTCCACTGTATACTTGTTTAGGTGGGTTTTGCCCATCGATATGTTCTCTCCGCCGTTCACTACTGTCGTCGTTATCGACAAGTCGATGACGCCCTTGGCTTTTGGGAGTGCTGTAAACGGACGCCGTATAATTAGCACGTTGGTCTATTTGTGTACACGACTATGCTCAGTCTCACACGAGCAAACTGCGTATGACACCGATACAGTAGAGCATTGCGGATCCCTCAGCAAAGCTATGAAGACAGGCTGAACAAAAGTTGTACCATGTGCAGGACAGTGGTGCGATATGAACAGGTTGAACAGCTTGGTAAAAAATGTGCACTCAGTGCACTACAGGAGAGATAAGGACATCAACATTCGGCATGGCTGGTATATCACCGTGTCAGCCGGCCAATACCGACCATTGCCAGCGGAGGCAACGGGAAAAGGTGCGATCCTGTCAGGATTCGAACCTGGAATCTTCTGATCCGTAGTCAGACGCGTTATCCATTGCGCCACAGGACCACGCGAAAAATCGGGGAGGGGTCATTCTGCGGAAAAGTTAATGCAATGGGACAGGGGGGTGACAGGGTGAGACAAGCCTGAGAGGATTATTGACCATAGTCGGATTCTAGAGGGACATGAGGAATCTATGCTTTCTGAAGACGACCGAAAGAGCTAAGCTGGGTTCCATTGTTGAAATGGGGCCATCTTGTTGAAAATGGGGCCAGACATGGAATCTGGCCCGTGGGGTGTGGCTTCCTCTTCCGATGCGGAAGATGAAGAAGTTGGGGCTCCAGTCCACTGACCTGTGAGGAGAAAGTGCGTCGAATTCAGCGGAAAGCTCGTTTCTATCTTTTGGTGTGGATTTAGCCATTGTTTGCTGCTTGGCCCCCCGATCCTAGCCGTATGTCACCATGTTAAGTGGATCCACGTTTGGTGCACGAAAACGCCGGACCATTTTGACTCACTTTCGAACCTATACACGACATATTCAGTTTGCAATCATTTAAGCTGCAGGCGATTTAAAAATTGCATAGTATCCACATTATTTCCATAGTCAGCACATTGTAGTCATAATTGCATGCCAAACAAGGCAAAGATCGCCTGTTTGGATGGTTTCATGCAAATATCTGACAACTACTACGGCACAAATTCAGTAGCTTGGTTTCCCGTTGTTGAGAACTGCATTATCCTGGGATCAGTGATGACAAACATATAAACCTTCAGAGAGCGTGACAGCTGCGCTGAGCAACCTTGCAATGAAATTTTACTCATGGTTAACAGCTGAGACAGCGCCTTGTTCATCGCCTGTGATACGAATTTTGCAGTATTGTCCATGGCCAGTGTATGTGTTACTGTATCTTCACTGTTGCAGCTGGGGTCATACCTTTCTTTGATAAGACATCAGTTTGCGCTTGGTGACCATTACTTTAATGCTGCTGCGCTGTGTAAAATGTGTAAAATGTAAGTAATATATACATGCACTGTATTAGCCAATGGGTGCATTTTTCTTATTTATCAATTTTCGGGTGGTAAAATTGGACAGTTGAGCGGGCACTTTAAGGAAATGTAATGCAATGCCGGGAGCACAGCAAGAAGCTATTTTGAACAGGAGCTTTTAAAGCACGCCAAAACACGCATTTGTCAGTAACAGCTGCTTAAAGCCCTGGGAGGTTTTCTCCATATTTTGCAGTCGTGCCGGTGTAACACTGGCGCCTCTACTTCAAGCGCTAATCTTACATTCACATTTACCTTGAGGTAATTCAAACATGTTTTATTAGTGCACCGCTGCCCGAGTGATCCTTCATTCAGCCCGGGCTACAACTAAAACCTTCGATCCTGCCAGGATTCGAACCTGGAATCTTCTGATCCGTAGTCAGACGCGTTATCCATTGCGCCACAGGACCGATTAATGGTGCGCAAGAGGCAATTATTTCGAGCGAGGGGGCAATGCCATGATGTCTTTGCAGGGTAGGGGTCAAGCAGGCTTGACATGATCCATGATCAAGGTTTACTTGAAAGAGGACAGGAATGCTAGGTGCTCCCCATCACGGTCAAAAGCACGGCATTTTGTTCGTTTCGCTTGGTCCTGGTATCATTAGCATAAGTGTGGAGCTACCCATCCCAAAATGTTTTGCTGGATCCACCTTTGACATAAATTCTTACAAATGGAACTACTAATTCACATCCAATACCGGGATGTAAATGAAATGTCATGCCGAGTGATGAGTGTATCTTCTGTGTATTTTCCTGTACTGGTGTTTTCCTGACGGTACTGATGTGTTGTAGCAATTGGTGCGGTCTCTCCACCGTATGTCTGTACTGGTGTGTTGTGGCAATTGGTATGATCTCTTCACTACATGTCTGCACTGATGTGTTGTAGCAATTGGTGTGACCTCTCCACTGTATGCCTGTGCTGGTGTACTGTGTCAACTGGTGCGGTCTCTCCACCGTCGATGCCTGACGCCGGTGTGCCGCGTGAGTTGGTGTGGTCTCTCCACTGTATGCCTGTGCTGGTGTGCTGTATCCATTGGTGTAGTCCTCTCCACTGTATGCCCCCACCGGTCCGGTAGGTCGCCGCGGTTGGTATGGTCTCTCCCCCGCATACCAAGAGCAACACCTCTGGACCCTTCGGTATGGGTACCACTGTATGTACTAAGCCGTATGCCTTCAGTGAATTAATGCGATTATCGACGTATTCTCTAACTGTGTGTCTTCCTGACCTGTAGTGCCGATCTGTGTTGTCTATCCACTGTACTGGCGAGTGGTGCCAGTCGGTGGGCTGTCTCCACTGTACGCCGCTGCCGTCAGCATTGACACACTGATGACGGTTGTGATTACAACGAATGAAGGATAGTAGCATGTTGGCCTAGTTGCGCACACGCCTAATTTCACCCTCTCACAAGAGTGTTCGGCACGCAAAGCTGATACTTTGGTCCGTTGACCCCTGAGTGTGGCTACCGAGACAGATTAAAGCGAGGTTGAACCAAGCACAGACTTACACTACGAGAACGGAAGGGGGGGGGGGGGAGGGGGCGGTGAGTCATTCTGCGCAAAGGCAATGGGGAATAAGGGGAAGGGTAGCAGGGGCTGGGCAAGCTTGATGTTTTTCTTGATCAAGGTCGAATTTAAGGAAAATATGACTACCTATTCCCCTCCTAAGGCGGCGGAATGCACCGAGCTTTGCTCGTTTTCTTGATCTTGGTAAAACTGGCGACAGATTTTGAACCTGACCAGCAGCTATGTAGTTTGATACCTATTCAGTCGAATCGTAGTGTCCGGTTTCTCAGGCTTTGGAAAGTGGGTCAAATTCAGCGAGGAATCCGTTTTCATTTGCTTTTGGGGTAATTATACCCATTGTTCGCTCGTTAGCGCATCACACTATCTCTGAAAACTCTTCAAAACTGATGTATTTATGTTTTGTGCTCGGAAACGCCCGGCCGTTTGCACTCGCATTCGACACTGCGCACTGGACACCCAGTTTCAAACTGGTAAAGCTTCTTGCATTCTGCGAATTCTATTGTAAATCCGTGTAAGTTCCATAGAGGCAGTAAAACCGAAGTCACATCTGCATGAAAAGGGAAATAAAAGTCGCCTGTACGGGTGGGTTGAATGCAAATTTTTGACGACTAGGGCAGCACAAATTTCAATGGCTAGGTTTCTTGTCCTTGGGGCTTTTTTGGTCCTGAGATCAGTGGTGGCAGACGTAGAAAACGTAAGTTGTTACTGTTTTGTCATTGCTTCCCCATTGTTAACAGCCGGGACAAGGTATTGTTCATCAACTGTTCCCCGAATTTGCGGTATTGCCGGTGGCCAGCCTACGTGTTGCTGTTTATCCACCGTGCCGCTCCGGCGACGCGGTCATAAAAGGTGAGGGGGCTGCACTGGTTGGTGCACCTGTACACCTGTACATGCCTGTACAGGTGGGGTGTTCGGAACGGTGTGGTCTCTCCACCGTATGTTCCTCCGTCGTTATGTGCACGCTGATGAGGATCTTGAGCTTCCGTGGCTAATACAACAAACACAGGAGGGAGCTGCACTGGTTGGTCTACCAGATGATGGTTTCTCCACCGTATGCCTGTACTGGTGGGGTGCTCGGACCGGTGTACTCTCTCCCCCGTATGCCTGTACTGGTGGGGTGTTCGGAACACTATAGTCTCTCCACCGTATGCGTGTACTGGTGGAGTGTTCGTAACTGTGTAATCTATCCACCGTATGCCTGTACTGGTGAGGTGTTCGGAACGGTGTAGTCTCTCCACCGTATGCCTGTGCTGGTGGGATGTTCGGAGCGGTGCGGTCTCTCCACCGTATGCCTGTACTGGTGGGGTGCTCGAAACGGTGTAGTCTCTCCCCCGTATGCCTGTACTGGTGGGGTGTTCGGAATGGTGTAGTCTCTCCACCGTATGCTTCTCCTGTCGTTATGTGCACGCTGATGAGAATCTTCACCTTCAATGGCTAATGCAACAAACACAGAACATTCTGGGTTCGTAATATCACATAGTATCCTGCATACAATACCGATACGTTAGAACAAACTGACCACTGACTGCTGCTATAAACACAGATAATCAACGGAAGTCAAGACATGTACCCGAACAATGGTGTGATATGAACAGATGCACAGCACGGTTCAAATGCACGTAGCGTGCAATAAAAAGTAATGAGGAACGATACCATGCAGACTAGCCGACACACTGCTATGCCGACTAGTGCAACGACGCACCGCCAGCGGAGGCAAGGGGAAAAGCTGCGATCCTGCCAGGATTCGAACCTGGAATCTTCTGATCCGTAGTCAGACGCGTTATCCATTGCGCCACAGGACCGATTGGTGGGGCGCAAGGGGCAGGTATTTTGGGGGAGGGGCATACAATGCTGTGTTTGAGGGGCAGGGGGCAGGCAAGCTTGACGTGATCCTTAGTGAATGTCCGATTGGAACGGGACAGGAATGTTTTGTGCCTTCCCAACACGCCCGAAGGCAAGGCATTTGTTCGTTTGCTTGATCCTCGTAGCGTTGACATAAGTGTGGAGTTTAGCCTGTGGAGGTGTAACTCGTATTTTGTCTCAGATGTCTGTTTATCCATTGCTCATTTTTTAGTCTCTAAAAACCGATTCCTTGAAGCTCCAAAAATCCGGCGGGGCGCACGTTTTGCGATGAAGGCGCGTGACTGATCGAGCGAAGTTCTGACGCTGCACGATGCACTCCTGGCTTTGAACTATTCAACATGTTACGACATCAAATTGTATTATTTCCCTGCTCGTTCTAGGTAGAAATCAAACCTAGAATATTTTTATCCGCAGTACGGAGCGTTATCCATTGCGCTGCAGACACGGCTGCCAGTTTTAAGAAGGTAAGCTTTTCTTTGCGAAATAACACACCGAGTGGGAAGGGACAGCGATTAGGAAACCTTGATGAGGGCATTGGTAAAATGTTAATTGAGGGGAAGGCAAGGATATCAGCTATGGTTGGTACCATGGAAAAATGAGACTCTAATTTGTTCTATGACCTAATAAAAATATTACCAAATCCGCGAAGCTAAACCCATCCAGAAATGTTATGCTAGACCCAACCTATTGCAAAACCCGTACAAATGAAACTACTAATTTACACCAAGTACCAGGATATCACTGAAAAAGTTAAGCCGAGCGACGGGGTGTACCCTCCGTGCATTTTCTTACCACATCACCAGAAATCCTGAGCAATGCTGTTCCACATTCTAGAGCTAAGCAAAGTTAGCAATCACGTTATGCACAGGGTTAATGCAACGGTGTGTGGGAGAAGGGGGGGGTCAGACAAGGTGGGGTCAGATTTTTATTGATCGGCGTGGTCTCTCCACACCGTATGTCTGTTCTGGCGGGTGGTAGCAACTAGTGTGGTCTCTCCACCGTTGTCCGTCCTGGCGGGTGGTAGCAATTAGTGGGTCTCTCCACCGTATGCTTCTCTCGCCGTTATTTGCACGCTGATAAGGCTCTTGAGTTTCAAGGGGTAAAACAGTGAACACAGGATAATCTGGGCTCACAGTCGCACATAAGTGTCCTGCATACAACACTGATAAGTTAGAATACACGGACCACTGATTGCTGGTACGAACACGGTAATCGAAAGAAGTTAAAATATCAGGAGGGCAGCGGTGCGATATGAACGCATGAGCAGCGCGAAGTACCCTTAGCGTGCAATACAGAGAATAAAGAACAAAGCCATTTAAGCTAGCCGATATATCGCTGTGCCGACTGGTGCGCGGCACACCGCCAGCGGACGCGAGGAGAAAACTTGCGATCCTGCCAGGATTCGAACCTGGAATCTTCTGATCCGTAGTCAGACGCGTTATCCATTGCGCCACAGGACCGGTTGTCGGGGCACAAGGGGCAGGTATTTTGGGGGAGGGGCAATGCAATGGTGTGGTGGGGCAGCGGTCAGGCAAGCTTGACGTGATCCTTGATCGAGCTCCGGTTGGAAGAGGACAGGAATACTATGTGCTACTCACCACGGCCGGAAGCATGGGATTGTGTTGTTTTATTAATCTCGGTGAGACTGGCATTGAACGTGGAGCCTAGCCCGTGAAGGTGTGATTTCGTCCTCTGTTGCGTTGGGGCTTGAGTCCACTGACCTTTGAGAAGAAAGAGGAAAAATCAGCGAAAATCCTGTTTTGTTCACCTCAAACGTCTGTTTCTTTATTGTCCATTGCTTAGCTCCCGAAACGTAATATTTGAAGTTCCAAAATATGTCAGACGCATGTTTTGCGACGAAGGAGCTGGACCGATCGAAGAAGCTCTGACGCTGCACAATGCACACCTGGCTCCGAAACATCTCAGTCTGAGCAATATTAAATTTCGAGATTTCCGTGTTAGTTTCAGGGAGAAATTAAACCTGGATTTTTTCTCACCCGCATACGGCGCGTTATTCATTGCGCCACAGACACGGCTGCCAGTTTTTGGAGGGGAGCTATTCTGGCGCAGGAGTAATACAGTGGAGCGGGGACGGGGCAGCGGTTAGGAAGCTTGATGACAACATTAATGAAATGTGAAGTGAAGAATGGGGCAAAGTCATGAGTTACGTTAGTGCCACGGAACAATGAGGCTCCTATTTGTTGCATGACTTAATAAAAGTGGCACCAAATCCACGAAGCTAAGCCCATCCAGAAATGCTTTGCTCTATCCACCTGGTGCATAGATTTCTACAAATGGAACTACTTATTTATACGGAATACCAGGATAAAACTGGAAAACTTAGGCCGAGTGATGAGAGTGCCTTCTAAGTATTTTCTCACCACGTCACCAGAAATCACTAGGCAATGCTCTTCCACATTCTAGAGCTGAGCAACAGAACGTTTTGATAATGTGAGCAATCGCATTACGCACAGAGATAATGCAATGATGTGTGGGGGAAGGGGGCAGGGGTAGCCCAAGCTGTGGTTAGGGTTATACTCATCGGTGTGGTCTCTCCACCGTATGCTAGGAACAATACCATTAAGACTGTCCGATATGCATGCCACTGTGTGTACTAAGCCTCTGCCTGTAGTGAATTATCGGTGTGGTCTCTGTGGTCTCTGCGATCTCTCATTGTACGCCTTTCTGAATTGTAGTGCAGGTCGGTGTAGTCTCTCCACTGTACTGGCGAGTGGTGCCAACCTGTGGGTCTTCTCCGCCGTTCACTGCTGCCGTCGTTATTGGCACACTGATGACGCTTGTGGTTACTACAACGAACGAAGGATAGAAGCGTGTTGGTCTGGGTGTGCAAACGTCAGGGTTTACACTCTCACAAGAGTATTCTGCACACACACACAGCTGATAAGGCCGGCTGTTGACTCCTGAGTGCGGCAAAAAAACTCCAAAATATAGGTTGAAGTGAGGTTGAACCAAGCACAGACTAACACAATGAGACTATGAGAACACTAACACTATGAGACCATGAGAACACTAACACTATGAGAACGGGAAGGGCGTCGTCCCTTGCAAAGGGAATGGGGAAGAGGGGGAAGGGTAGCAGGGTTAGGCAAACTTGCAGTTCTTGATCAAAGTCGAATTTAATGAATCTTTGACGACTCCGCGCCCTTCCAAGACAGCAGAAGGCACAGAACTTTGCTCGTTTTTCTTATCTTGGTGAAACTGACACCAAATTTTGAGCCTGACTGGCAAAGGTGCAGTCAGCTTCTTATTCAGTCGAGTTGAAGTGTCCATTCCCCCACCCTTTGGGAAGGGTGCTAAATTCAACGAGCAATCCGTTTTCATTACTGTTGGTGTATTTTTAGCCATTGTTTGCTGATTAGATCACCGAAACTGTCCTGAAAGCTCCTCAAAACTGATGTATCTATGTTTTCTGCTCGAAAACGCCTGGTCGTTTGCACTTACTTTCCCCTCTGCACACTGCACAAACTTTTTGTTTAAGCTTTTTGCAAGTTGAAATTGCATTTTCTGAGTGTTGGTTCCACGGAGGCTGCAAATCACCGTTATCTTTGAATGTTGCAGTTGGAAGTCACGTAACTGATGCATTGCATCCAAATTCTCAACAATTAGCACAGTTAATCGTTTAAATAGTTCAGCTTCTTGTTATTAAATCTGCATTCACCTGGCACCACTGGTAGCAAGCATTTCAACTGTTATAAAGCGTGACAGCTTGGCCATGTTCGCTCACAGGGCAATTTTGTTCATTGTTCACCGCTGAGATCATACGTTGTTTATCCTCTGCTCTCCGAATTTTGTGGTACTGCCCGTGGCCATTCTGTGTCTTACTACGTCTCTACTGTTGCAGGAGGCATATATGTCTTTGTGAAAAGTAACTCGTTTCAGCAGTGACACGTTTAGTGGGTATAACTTGACTGCTGTTGAGCTATGTAAAATGTAGAACATGTAAAAATGTGCGTATGCGTTTTGTTAAACGATCGGCGTATCGTTTTTACGCATTCAAGTTTTTGACGTTGCACTTGGTGCACGTGCGCAGTCTGTCCAAGTATGCAGTTTTACGCATTGGTACGTGATTCTTGGAGGCACAACAACAAAACATTTTATAAGGGGAGTTCTAAAGCGCCCACAAAACAGGCATACTTGCCACCAATAACTGATAACATCCTTCAAGACTTTTTCCCATGTCTTACGGTCGTGCACAGCAAAGGGAGAAGCGACTACTTGTAGTGTTGATTGTATAGTTAGATTTATATTCAGGCAAGTCACACTTTCTTTAATTCACTTTAAATGCGCTTTTGTCCGGATGGTCATTTTCTAAAACCGGTCAGAAAAATAAACCATTCGATCCTGCCAGGATTCGAACCTGGAATCTTCTGATCCGTAGTCAGACGCGTTATCCATTGCGCCACAGGACCG
>NW_023596805.1:1178037-1209673 GCF_011947565.3 Pollicipes pollicipes | reverse complement strand
GGTAAATCCTTATTCTTTTAACGGCCAACGGGCTAGGCGATTTGAAAAGCTGCATGTCATATTGCGCCTTGTTTATAACACGCCCACCAATCGTACAGACCAGTCAAGTAGTGATGATGTATGGGGTACTCTGACGGAAGGGCAGCACCAAAACTGTTCTGGTGCTTCATGTAAGCAGACTCTGCATTGTGCTTTCACATAAAACCTTCGTAGTGTCGTCCACCATGTCATTTCCATTTGCCCTGAGCTGCAGATGCGGATGGTAGACAGCCTGGTTGTTCCGGAAATTGACATTTTACAATCGCGGTCTGTGTCTTCAGGAGGAAGTGTGTCGCAAATAGTACTGAAAAACAATGTAGCCCGCACTGTTCAGCCTTGCCAGCCAAATATCTCGGCCCCGAATTCCTAACGTATACCACGTGATTATAAAATAATTCCATCTCTGGCTGCTGGCAACGGCGTTCGCTCGTGATATTCAGTTGTGAAAACATTTGCTTCAGAAAGCGTGACGTTCGGCATTGGTCGGAACACTGGTGTTGAAAACTGACCCATGGCTGGAAAAAAAAACCAGTAAGAATGGGTTGGTCCGCGGCATCACCGGAAACCATGTAAGCTGGAAGATCCGTATGGATGCGGCGTGACTGCGACAGGTCATTACTCCCTTGTATTACGCACGGGCGGGTCGCGATGATCTGTAAGGTCTTTCCAATGCATGCCCGGTGTGATGACCGGTTTGATCTTCCCACAGTTTGCCTGTAAGGATTGGTTGTGACGGCTGGTGTGGTCTCTCCGCCGTATGCTGCTGCCGTCGCTATTCGCAGGCCGATGATGTTCTTAATCTTCGGGGGTAATATATTGCAGGATGACCTAGGTTCACGGTCTCACATGAGCATGCTGCATGCAATACCCATACGGTAGAGTATGCTGACCGCTGTGTGTTGGTACAAATACAAGTTGAACGAATTCTGGAGCATGGGCAGAGGGACAAAAACGACGTGGACGTATGAGCAGCGCAATTGAAGTGCACGTAACGAGGGATACAAAAGAATGAGGAACAACGCAATTCGGACTAGCCGATATCTTTGCTGTGTCGACTGGTGCGCCGACGCTCCGCCAGCGGAGGCTACGAGAAAAGACGCGATCCTGCCAGGATTCGAATTTGGAATCTTCTGATCCGTAGTCAGACGCGTTATTCATTGCGCCATAGGACCGGCTGATGGGGCGTAAGGGGAATATATTTCGGGGGAGGGGCAATGCAATAGTCGGGGAGGGGGGGGGGGGGTCAGGCAAGCTTGCAAGAGTCAGGCAAGCAACATAACGCTTTGATAAGATGAAAAATCATGCTGCACCCTGTTCGCTAATGCACACCCAGGTCGCATAGACCTGGCGGCAGGCGAGCGGTGGGGATAAATAATTGTAACGGAATGGGCAGCACTAGAATCCTCCTTTTCTGGTGTATTACGCCGATACCCACCACTTTGGGCTGCCCAGTAAACTTCCTGCGATATCGTCTTATCGAGGCCATTTGTGATTGGCCAAAGCTGGAGGTACGGATGGTGGTCAGTATGCTTGTTCAAGTGATTAACGGTTTGCAATGCTTCTTCAGTAAGTAAGCACCCCGCAAGCAGCGTCGCGAAACAAAGCAACCAATGCTGCTACAAAACCCGGTGGACGAAATATCTCGGCTGCAAACCCCCATCAATTTATACCGTACATCTTTTAAAGAATTGCGCTTTTTGTTGCTAGAGGCTGCATAAGCCTGCGATGAGCGGTTGCAAATATATTGGCTTCAAAAGGCGTGACGGTCCAGATGAGCCTAAATACTGATGTTGAGAATTGTCTCATAGCTCTGAACGAATAATCTATGACAGAGCTTGATCCAGCACCACATTTTCGGATTGGGTCCATTTGGTTGACCAAGCTGCACGAGCTGGGCCAAGCTGCACATTACGGAGCAAAATTTTCGCCGTCTTCAGCCATCGTGAGAAAACGTATGGCCCACCTGTTCCGCTTGGTTCTCCCTATGGTTAAGGATCATACCATGATTGCCTACCCCTCCCCCATTGCATAACCCTTCCCCAGAAAATTTTCCTTCCAATATACAGATATCTGAGACATAAACAGACATCTGAGGTGAACAAAACAGGTTTTTCGCTGACTTCCCCACTTTCTTCTTAAAGGCCGGTGGGCTCAATCCCCCAACGCGACGGAATACGAAGTCACACCTCCACAGGCTAAGCTCCACACTTATGCCAATGCTACCAAGACCAAGCAAAACGAACATAACGCCATGTTTCTGGCCGTGATGGGAAAACGCAAAACATTCCTGTCCCCTTTCAATCGGACCTTGATCAAGGATCACGTCAAGCTTGCTTGATCCCTGCCCCCCCCCCCCCCCCCCCCCCCCTCCCAAGCACATCATTGTATTGCCCCTCCCGCCAAAAAACCTATCCTTGTACCGCATCAATCGGTCCTGTGGCGCAATGGATAACGCGTCTGACTACGGATCAGAAGATTCCAGGTTCGAATCCTGGCAGGATCGCACGTTTTCTCCTTGCCTCCGCTGGCGGTGCGTCCGCGCACTAGCCGGCTCAGTGATATAGCGGCTAGCCTTAATGGCATTGCTCTTTAGTCTTTTGCGTTGCACGCCAAGTGCATTTCGTGCTGTTCATCTGTTTATATCGCACCGCTACTCTGCTGATGTTTTAACTTCTTTCGATTGCCTGTGTTTATGGCAGCAATCAGTGGTCCTTATATTCTGACTCATCGGTATTGTATGCAGGACACTTATGTGCGACTGTGAGCCCAGATTATCCTGTGCTCGTTGTTTTACCCTTTGAAGCTCAAGAGCCTTATCAGCGTGCAAATAACGGTGGAAGAAGCGTACGGTGGAGAGACCATACTAATTGCTACCACCCGCCAGGACAGATATACGGTGGAGAGACCGCACTAATTGCTACCACCCGCGAGGACAGATATACGGTGGAGAAACCACACTAATTGCTACCACCCGCCAGGACAGATGTGCAGTGGAGAGACCATGCCGATCAGTATGACCCTGACCCCACCTTGTCTGACCCCTGCCCCCTCCTCCCACACACACCGTTGCATTAACCCTGTGCATAATGTGACTGCTCACTTTGCTTAGCTCTAGAATGTGGAACACCATTGCCTCGGGAGTTCTGGTGATGTGGTAAAAAATGCACGGAAGGTACACCAATCATTCGACTTAATTGTTCGGTTATATCCTGGTACTCGGTGTAAATTAATAGTCCCATTTGTACCGGTCTATGCAATGGGTGGATCCAGCATAACATTTCTGAATGAGTTTAGCTTCGCGGATCTGGCAATATTTTTATTAGGTCATAGAACAAATTAGAGTCCCATTTTTTACGTGGCACTAACATAGCTACATAACGTAACATAACATAACATAACATAACATTGATGACCTCGTCTCTTCCCTCCACTTTTTTAAATGATGTGCTTTCCTACTCACTGTCCCTTCCCGCTCCATTGTATTTTTCCTGTACAAAAAAGCTCACCTCCAAAAACTGCCATTTTTTCTTTGGGGCCATGAATAGCGCGTCGGACTGCGAATACAAATATTCCAGGCTAGATTTCTCCCCGTAGCTTATACGGAAATCATAAGATTTAATGTTGTAGCAAGCTGAAATATCGTCGCAAAACATGTGTCCGCAAAATTCTTGGAACTTCAAAGAACAGGATTTGGAGGTTAAGCAATGAACAATGGGTAAACAGACATCTGAGACAAGCGAAACAGGTTTTTCGCTGACTTTTCCCACTTTCTTCTCAAAGGCCGGTGGACTTAAACCCCAACGCGATGGAATAAGAAGTTCACCTCCACAGGCTAAGCTCCACGCTTATGCCAACGCTACCAGGATCAAGCAAAACGAACATAATGTCGTGCTGTCGGCCGTATTTGGAAAGCACATAACATTCCTGCCCCTTTCAATTGGACCTTGATCAAGGATCACGTCAAGCTTGCTTGATCACTGCCCCACCATACCACTGCACTACCCCGTCCCCCGAAATACCTGTCTCTTACGCCCCATCAATCGGTCCTGTGGCGCAATGGATAACGCGTCTGACTACGGATCAGAAGATTCCAGGTTGGAATCCTGGCAGGATCGCACGTTTTCTCCTTGTCTCCGCTGGCGGTGCGTCCGCGCACTAGCCGGCACAGTGATATAGCGGCTAGCCTTAATGGCATTGCTCTTTAGTCTTTTGCGTTGCACGCCAAGTGCATTTCGTGCTGTTCATCTGTTCATATCGCACCGCTGCTCTGCACATATTCTAACTTCTTTCGTTTACTTGTGTTCATAGCAGTAACCAGTGGTCTGTATGCTCCAACGTATCGGTATTGTATGCAGGACACTCGCGTGCGAATGTGAGCCGAGGTTATCCCGTGTTCGCTGTTTTGCCCCTTGGAACTCAAGAGCCTCATCAGCGTGCAAATAACGGCGGGAGAGGCATACAGTGGCGAGACTACACTAATTGCTACCACCCGCCAGGACGAACACACGGTGGAGAGACCACACTAATGGCTACCACCCGCCAGGACAGATATACGGTGGAGAGACCATGCCGATCAGTGTGACCCTGAACCAACCTTGTCTGACCTCTGCCCCTCCTACACACACCGTTGCATTAACCCTGTGGATTACGTGATTGCTCACTTTGCTTAGCTCTAGAATGTGGAACGGCATTGCCTCAGGATTTCTGGTGATGTGGTGAGAAAATGGATGGAAGGTACACCAATCACTCGACTTAATTGTTCAGTTATATCCTGGTACTCGGTGTAAATTAGTAGTTCCGTTTGTGCGGATTTATGCGACAAGTGGATCCAGCATAAAATTTCTGGATGGGCTTAGCTTCGCGGATTTGGCAATGTTTTTATTAGGTCAGAGAACAAATTAGAGTCCGATTATTTACGTGGCACTAACATAGCTCATGGCCTCGCCTCTTCCCTCAATCCGCTTTTTAAATGACGTCGTGATTTCCTAATCGCTGTCCCTCCCCGCTGCATTGTATTTTTCTTGCACAAGAACACTCACCTCCAAAAACTGCCTGTTTTTTTCTGCAGGCCATGAATAACGCGTCGGACTGCAGATAGAAGTATTCCAGACTAGATTTCTCCCTGAAACTGATACGGAAATCATTAGATTTAATGTTGTAGCAAGCCGAAATATCGTCGCAAAACATGTGTCCGCAAAATTCTTGGAACTTCAAAGAACCGGATTTGGAGGTTAAGCAATGAACAATGGGTAAACAGACATCTGAGGCAAGCGAAACAGGTTTTTCGCTGACTTTTCCCACTTTCTTCTCAAAGGCCGGTGGACTTAAGCCCCAACGCGATGGAATAAGAAGTTCACCTCCACAGGCTAAGCTCCACGCTTATGCCAACGCTACCAGGACCAAGCAAAACGAACATAACGCCGTGCTCTCGGTCGTATTGGGAGAGCACATAGTATTCCTGCCCTCTTCCAACCGGACCTCGATCAAGGATCACGTCAAGCTTGCCTGACCCCTGCCCCACCACATCATTGCATTGCCCCTCCCCCAAAATACCTGCCCCTCCTGCCCCATCAATCGGTCCTGTGGCGCAATGGATAACGCGTCTGACTACGGATCAGAAGATTCCAGGTTCGAATCCTGGCAGGATCGAATGGTTTATTTTTCTGACCGGTTTTAGAAAATGACCATCCGGACAAAAGCGCATTTAAAGTGAATTAAAGAAAGTGTGACTTGCCTGAATATAAATCTAACTATACAATCAACACTACAAGTAGTCGCTTCTCCCTTTGCTGTGCACGACCGTAAGACATGGGAAAAAGTCTTGAAGGATGTTATCAGTTATTGGTGGCAAGTATGCCTGTTTTGTGGGCGCTTTAGAACTCCCCTTATAAAATGTTTTGTTGTTGTGCCTCCAAGAATCACGTACCAATGCGTAAAACTGCATACTTGGACAGACTGCGCACGTGCACCAAGTGCAACGTCAAAAACTTGAATGCGTAAAAACGATACGCCGATCGTTTAACAAAACGCATACGCACATTTTTACATGTTCTACATTTTACATAGCTCAACAGCAGTCAAGTTATACCCACTAAACGTGTCACTGCTGAAACGAGTTACTTTTCACAAAGACATATATGCCTCCTGCAACAGTAGAGACGTAGTAAGACACAGAATGGCCACGGGCAGTACCACAAAATTCGGAGAGCAGAGGATAAACAACGTATGATCTCAGCGGTGAACAATGAACAAAATTGCCCTGTGAGCGAACATGGCCAAGCTGTCACGCTTTATAACAGTTGAAATGCTTGCTACCAGTGGTGCCAGGTGAATGCAGATTTAATAACAAGAAGCTGAACTATTTAAACGATTAACTGTGCTAATTGTTGAGAATTTGGATGCAATGCATCAGTTACGTGACTTCCAACTGCAACATTCAAAGATAACGGTGATTTGCAGCCTCCGTGGAACCAACACTCAGAAAATGCAATTTCAACTTGCAAAAAGCTTAAACAAAAAGTTTGTGCAGTGTGCAGAGGGGAAAGTAAGTGCAAACGACCAGGCGTTTTCGAGCAGAAAACATAGATACATCAGTTTTGAGGAGCTTTCAGGACAGTTTCGGTGATCTAATCAGCAAACAATGGCTAAAAATACACCAACAGTAATGAAAACGGATTGCTCGTTGAATTTAGCACCCTTCCCAAAGGGTGGGGGAATGGACACTTCAACTCGACTGAATAAGAAGCTGACTGCACCTTTGCCAGTCAGGCTCAAAATTTGGTGTCAGTTTCACCAAGATAAGAAAAACGAGCAAAGTTCTGTGCCTTCTGCTGTCTTGGAAGGGCGCGGAGTCGTCAAAGATTCATTAAATTCGACTTTGATCAAGAACTGCAAGTTTGCCTAACCCTGCTACCCTTCCCCCTCTTCCCCATTCCCTTTGCAAGGGACGACGCCCTTCCCGTTCTCATAGTGTTAGTGTTCTCATGGTCTCATAGTGTTAGTGTTCTCATAGTCTCATTGTGTTAGTCTGTGCTTGGTTCAACCTCACTTCAACCTATATTTTGGAGTTTTTTTGCCGCACTCAGGAGTCAACAGCCGGCCTTATCAGCTGTGTGTGTGTGCAGAATACTCTTGTGAGAGTGTAAACCCTGACGTTTGCACACCCAGACCAACACGCTTCTATCCTTCGTTCGTTGTAGTAACCACAAGCGTCATCAGTGTGCCAATAACGACGGCAGCAGTGAACGGCGGAGAAGACCCACAGGTTGGCACCACTCGCCAGTACAGTGGAGAGACTACACCGACCTGCACTACAATTCAGAAAGGCGTACAATGAGAGATCGCAGAGACCACAGAGACCACACCGATAATTCACTACAGGCAGAGGCTTAGTACACACAGTGGCATGCATATCGGACAGTCTTAATGGTATTGTTCCTAGCATACGGTGGAGAGACCACACCGATGAGTATAACCCTAACCACAGCTTGGGCTACCCCTGCCCCCTTCCCCCACACATCATTGCATTATCTCTGTGCGTAATGCGATTGCTCACATTATCAAAACGTTCTGTTGCTCAGCTCTAGAATGTGGAAGAGCATTGCCTAGTGATTTCTGGTGACGTGGTGAGAAAATACTTAGAAGGCACTCTCATCACTCGGCCTAAGTTTTCCAGTTTTATCCTGGTATTCCGTATAAATAAGTAGTTCCATTTGTAGAAATCTATGCACCAGGTGGATAGAGCAAAGCATTTCTGGACGGGCTTAGCTTCGTGGATTTGGTGCCACTTTTATTAAGTCATGCAACAAATAGGAGCCTCATTGTTCCGTGGCACTAACGTAACTCATGACTTTGCCCCATTCTTCACTTCACATTTCATTAATGTTGTCATCAAGCTTCCTAACCGCTGCCCCGTCCCCGCCCCACTGTATTACTCCTGCGCCAGAATAGCTCCCCTCCAAAAACTGGCAGCCGTGTCTGTGGCGCAATGAATAACGCGCCGTATGCGGGTGAGAAAAAATCCAGGTTTAATTTCTCCCTGAAACTAACACGGAAATCTCGAAATTTAATATTGCTACGGACTGAGATGTTTCGGAGCCAGGTGTGCATTGTGCAGCGTCAGAGCTTTCTTCGATCTGTCCAGCTCTTTCGTCGCAAAACATGCGTCTGACATATTTTTGGAACTTCAAATATTACGTTTCGGGAGCTAAGCAATGGACAATAAAGAAACAGACGTTTGAGGTGAACAAAACAGGATTTTCGCTGATTTTTCCTCTTTCTTCTCAAAGGTCAGTGGACTCAAGCCCCATCGCAACAGAGGACGAAATCACACCTTCACGGGCTAGGCTCCACGTTCAATGCCAGTCTCACCGATATTAATAAAACAACACAATCCCATGCTTCCGGCCGTGGTGAGTAGCACATAGTATTCCTGTCCTCTTCCAACCGGAGCTCGATCAAGGATCACGTCAAGCTTGCCTGACCGCTGCCCCACCACACCATTGCATTGCCCCTCCCCCAAAATACCCGCTTCTTGTGCCCCGCCAACCGGTCCTGTGGCGCAATGGATAACGCGTCTGACTACGGATCAGAAGATTCCAGGTTCGAATCCTGGCAGGATCGCAAGTTTTCTCCTCGCGTCCGCTGGCGGTGTGTCCGCGCACCAGTCGGCACAGCGATATATCGGCTAGCTTAAATGGCTTTGTTCTTTATTCTCTTGTATTGCACGCTAAGGGTACTTCGCGTTGTTCATGCGTTCATATCGCACCGTTGCCCTCCTGATATTTTAACTTCTTTCGATTACCGTGTTCGTACCAGCAATCAGTGGTCCGTATATTTTGACTTATCAGTATTGTATGCAGGACACTCATGTGCGACTGTGAGCCCATGTTGTCCTGTGTTCACTGTTTAACCCCTTGAAACTCAAGAGCCTTATCAGCGTGCAAATAACGGCGGGAAAAGCGTACGGTGGAGAGACTTCGCCGTTCCGAACACTCCACCAGCACAGGCATACGGTGGAGAGGCCACACTAATTGCTACCACCCGCCAGGGCAGATATACGGTGGAGAGACCACACTAATTGCTACCACCCACCAGTACAGGAATACGGTGGAGAGACCACACTAATTGCTACTACCCCCCAGTACAGGCATACGGTTAAGAGACCACACTAATTGCTACCACTCGCCAGTACAGGCATACGGTGGAGAGACCAGACTAATTGCTACCACTCGCCAGGACAGATATACGGTGGAGAGACCACACTAATTGCTACCACCCGCGAGGACAGACGCACGGTGGAGAGAGCACACTATTGCTACCACCCACCAGGCCAGACATACGGCGGAGAGACCTCACTAATTGCTACCACCCGCGAGGACAGACATACGGTGGAAAGACCACACTAATTGCTACCGCCCGCCAGGACAAATATGGGGTGGAGAGACCATGCCGATCAGTAAAACTCTGACCCCACTTTGTCTGACCCTCCCCCCCCCCTTCTCCCACACACACCGTTGCATTAACCCTGTGCATAACGTGATTGCTCACTTTGCTTGGCTCCAGAATGTGGAACAGCATTGCCTCAGGATTTCTGGTGATGTGGTAAGAAAATGCACAGAGGGTACACCCGTCACTCGGCTTAACTTTTTCAGTGATATCCTGGTACTCGGTGTAAATTAGTAGTTCCATTTGTACGGGTTTTTGCAATAGGTGGATCCAGCTTAACATTTCTGGATGGGCTTCGCGGATTTGGTAATATTTTTTATTAGGTCATAGAACAAATTAGAGTCTCATTTTTCCATGGCACCAGCATAGGTCATATCCTTGCCTTCCCCCTCAATTAACATTTTGTCAATACCCTCATCAAGGTTTCCTAACCGCTGTCCCTTCCCACTCCATTGTGTTATTTCTCACGAAAAGCTTACTTCTAAAAACTGGCAACCGTGTCTGGAGCGCAATCGATTACGCGCCGTACTGCGGATGAAAATATTATAGGTGTGATTTCTACCTAGAACGAGCCGGGAAATAATAAAATTTGATGTCGTAACATGTTGTAATAGTTAAAAACCAGGAGTGCATCATGCAGCGTCAGAACTTTGCTCGATCAGTCACGCGCCTTCATCGCAAAACGTGCGCCCGCCAGATTTTTGGAGCTTCATAGAATTGGTTTAAGAGACTAAAAAATGAGCAATGGATAAACAGACATCTGAGACAAAATACGGAGTTATACCCCCACAGGCTAAGCTCCACACTTATGGCAACGCTACCAGGATCAAGCAAAACGAACAAAATGCCTTGCTTTCGGGCATGTCGGGAAAGCACAAAACATTGCTGCCCCCTTCCAATTGGACCTTCACCAAGGACCACGTCAAGCTTGCCTGCCCCCTACCCCCCCCCCCCAAACATATTGTATTGCCCCTCCCCCAAAATACCTGCCCCTTGTGCCCCATCAATCGGTCCTGTGGCGTAATGGATAACGCGTCTGACTACGGATCAGAAGATTCCAGGTTCGAATCCTGGCAGGATCGCGGCTTTTACCTTACTTCCGGTGGCGGTGCGTCGTTGCACCAGTCGGCATGGCAGTGCATCGACTTGTCTGTATGGTATCGTTCTTCCTTATTTTGTATTGCACGCTACGTGCATTTGAATCGTGCTGTGCATCCGTTCATGTCGCACCATTGCTCGGTACATGTCTTGACTTCCGTTGATTATCTGTGTTTATAGCAGCAATCAGTGGTCAGTTTGTTCCAACGTATCTGTATTGTATGCAGGATACTTATGTGATATCATGAACCCAGAATATCCTGTGTTTATTGTATTAGCCACTGAAGCTGAAGATCCTATCAGCGTGCACATAACGACGGGAGAAACATGCCGTGGAGAGACTACACCGTTCCGAACACCCCACCAGTACAGGCATACGGTGGAGAGACTACACCGTTCCGAACACTCCACCAATACACGCATACGGTGGAGAGACTACACCGTTCCGAACACTCCACCAATACACGCATACGGTGGAGAGACTACACCGTTCCGAACACCCCACCAGTACAGGCATACGGTGGAGAGACTACACCGTTCCGAACACTCCACCAATACACGCATACGGTGGAGAGACTACACCGTTCCGAACACTCCACCAATACACGCATACGGTGGAGAGACTACACCGTTCCGAACACTCCACCAATACACGCATACGGTGGAGAGACTACACCGTTCCGAAAACCCCACCAGTACAGGCATACGGTGGAGAGACTACACCGTTCCGAATACCCCACCAGTACAGGCATACGGTGGAGAGACTACACCGTTCCGAACACCCCACCAGTACATGCATACGGTGGAGAGACTACACCGTTCCGAACACCCCACCAGTACATGCATACGGTGGAGAGACTACACCGTTCCGTACACCCCACCAGTACAGGCATACGGTGGAGAGACTACACCGTTCCGAACACCCCACCAGTACAGGCATACGGTGGAGAAACTATCATTTGGTCGACCAACGAGTGCAGCCCCCTCCTGTGTTTGTGGTATTAGCCACTGAAGCTCAAGATCCTCATCAACGTGCACATAACGACGGGAGAACATATGGTGGAGAGACCACACCGTTCCGAACACCCCACCTGTACAGGCATGTACAGGTGTACAGGTGTACCAACCAGTGCAGCCCACTCACCTTTTATGACCCTGTCGCCGGAAAGGCAACGGTGGATAACAGCAACACATAGGCTGGCCACCAGCAATACCGCAAAATTCGGGGAGCAGGTGATGAACAACACCTTGTCCCGGCTGTTAACAATGGGGAAACAATGACAAAACAGAAACAACTTACGTTTCTACGTCTGCCAGCACTGATCTCAGGACCAAAAAAGCCCCGAGGACAAGAAACCTAGCCATTGAAATTTGTGCTGCCCTAGTCGTCAAAAATTTGCATTCAACCCATCCGAACAGGCGACTTTTACTTTCCTTTTCATGCAGATGTGACTTCGGCTTACTGCCTCTATGGAACTTACACGGATTAAAATAGAATTCGCAGAATGCAAGAAGCTTTACCAGTTTGAAACTGGGTGTCCAGTGCGCAGTGTCGAATGTGAGTGCAAACGGCCGGGCGTTTCCGAGCACAAAACATAAATACATCAGTTTTGAAGAGTTTTCAGAGATAGTGTGATGCGCTAACGAGCGAACAATGGGTATAATTACCCCAAAAGCAAATGAAAACGAATTCCTCGCTGAATTTGACCCACTTTCCAAAGCCTGAGAAACCGGACACTACGATTCGACTGAATAGGTATCAAACTACATAACTGCTAGTCAGGTTCAAAATTTGACGCCAGTTTTACCAAGATCAAGAAAACGAGCAAAGATCGGTGCATTCCGCCGTCTTAGGAGGGGACAGGGTCGTCATATTTTCCTTAAATTCGACCTTGATCAAGAAAAGCATCAAGTTTGCCGAGCCTCTGCTACCCTTCCCTTCGTTCCACATTGCCTTTGCGCAGAATGACTCACCGCTCCCCCCCCCCCCCCTTCCGTTCTCGTAGTGTAAGTCCGTGCTTGGTTCAACCTCGCTTTAATCTGTATCGGAAGCAGCACTCAGGGGTCAACGGACCGCCGTATCAGCTTTGCGTGCCGAACACTCTTGTGAGAGGTTGGAATTAGGCGTGTGCACAACTAGGCCAACATGCTGCTATTCTTCGTTCACTGTAATCGCAAGCGTCATCAGTGTGTCAATAACGATGGCAGCAGCGTACAGTGGAGACAGCCCACCGACTGGCACCACTCGCCAGTACTGTGGATAGACTACACCGACCGGCACTACAGTTCAGGACAGGCATACAGTTAGAGACTACGTCGATAATCGCATCAATTCACTAGAGGCATACAGCTTAGTACATACAGTGGCATCCATACCGGCGAGTCCAGAGGTGTCGCTCTTGGTATGCGGGAGAGACCATACCAACTGCTGCAACCTACCGGATCGGTGGGGGCATACAGTGGAGAGACTATACCAACTCACACAGCACACAACTGCCAGGCATCGACAGTGGAGAGACCGCACCAGTTGCCACAACACACCAGTGCAGATATACGGTGGGGAGATCACACCAGTTGACACAACACACCAGCACAGACATACGGTGGAGAGATCACACCAATTGCCAGAACACACCAGTACAGACATATGGTAGAGAGATCACACCAATTGCCACAACGCACCAGTGCAGATATACGGTGGGGAGATCACACCAATTGCTACAACACACCAGTGCAGGTATACGGTGGAAAGACCACACCAATTGCTACAACACACCCGTGTCAGGCATCGACGGTGGAGAAACCACACCAATTGCCACAACACACCAGTACAGATATACGGTGGGGAGATCACACCTATTGCTACAACACACCAGTGCAGACATACGGTGGAGAGACCACACCAATGGATACAACACATCAGTGCGGGCATGCTGTGGAGAAACCACACCAATTGCTACAACACACCAGTACAAGCATACGTGGTGGGGAGACCGCACCAATTGCTACAACACACCAGTACCGACAGGAAAACACCAGTACAAGAAAATACACAGAAGATACACCCGGCATGACATTTCATTTGCATCCCGGTATTGGATGTGAATAAGTTGTTCCATTTGTAGGAATTTATGTAAAAGGTGGATCCAGTAAAACATTATCGGATGGGTTTACCTTCGCGGATTTAGTGCCAGCCTTGTTAGGTCATGCGATAAACAGAGTCTCATTTTTCCGTGGCACTAGCATAGATCCTATTCATATCCTTGCCTTTTCCCTCAAGTCACATTTCATCGATACTATCATCAAGTTGCTAACCGCTGTCCCTTCCCTACTCCATTGTGTTATTGCGCAAGAAAAGCTCACCTCCAACAACTGACATTCGTTCCTGTAGCGCACTGAAAAACGCGTCGTACTGCGGATGAAAATATTCCAGGTTCTATTTCCACCTACTACGAGCAGGAAAATAATAAAATTTGACGTTGTAACATGCTGAAATGGCTCAAAGCCAGGTGTGCAGTGTGCAGCGCCAGAGCTTTGTTCCATCGCCTTCACCAGGTCACCTGGTCCAGCGCCTTCACCACAAAAGGTGCGTCCGCCAGAATTTTTGGAACTTCAAAGAATAGGTCTTGGTGCCCAAGCAATGAACAATGGATGCACAGTCATATGTGGTAGACAAAACAGGTTTTTCGCTGACTTTTCCCATCTTTCTTCTTAAACGTCGGAGGACTGAAGCCCCCGAAGCAACGTTACTCGAAGTCACAGGCTAAGCTCCACACTTATGCCAACGATACCAGGATCAAGCGAAACGAACAGATTGCTGTGCTTTTGGTCGTGATGAGGGAGCACAAAACATGCCTGTCCTCTTTCAAGCGAACCTTGATCATGGATCATGTCAAGCTTGCTTGACTCCTGCCCTCCAAAGACATCACTGCATTGCCCCTCCCCCCGAAATACTTGCCTCTTGTGCCCCATTGATTGGTCCTGTGGCGCAATGGATAACGCGTCTGACTACGGATCAGAAGATTCCAGGTTCGAATCCTGGCAGGATCGAAGGTTTTAGTTGTAGCCTGGGCTGAATGAAGGATCACTCGGGCAGCGGTGCACTAATCAAGCATGTTTGAGTTACCTCAAGGTAAATGTAAATGTACGATTAGCGCTTGAAGTAGAGGCGCCAGTGTTACACCGGCACGACTGCAAAATATGGGGAAAACCTCCCAGGGCTTTTAGCAGCTGTTGCTGACAAATGTGTTTTAGCGTGCCTTAAGAGCTTCTGTTCAAAATAATTTCTTGCTGTGCCCCCCGGCATTGTATTGCATTTCCTTAAGGTGCCCACTCAACTGCCCAATTTTAACACCCGAAAATTAATAAATAAGAAAAATGCACCATTGACAAATGCAATACATACATACATTATTTACACTTAACACATTTTACATGGCACAGCAGCACTAAAGTAATGGTCACCAAGCGTAGACTGATATCTTATCAAAGAAATGTATGACCCCTTCTGCAACACTGAAACACAGTGACATATACACTGGCCATGGACAATACTGCAAAATTCAGGTAGCAGGCGATAAACAAGGCGCTGTTTCAGCTGTTAACCATGAGTAAAATTTCATTGGGAGGTTACCCAGCGCAATTGTCACGCTCTCTAAGGGTTTATATGTTTTTCATCACTGATTCCAGGATCATACAGTTCTCAACAACGAGAAACCAAGCCACTGAACTTGTGCTGTAGTAGTGGTCGGATATTTGCGTAAAAACCATCCAAACAGGCGAACTTTACCTTCCTTTGCATGCAAAAATGATTACAACGTGCTGACTCTTTGCAAGTAATGTGGATACTATGCAATTTTCAAATCGCCTGCAGCTTAAACGATTCCAATCTGAATATGCCGTGTACAGTGTCGAAAGTGAGTAAAAACGGTAGGGCGTTTTCGTGCACAAAACTTGGAGCCACTAGTCATGGTGACATTATACGGCTAGGATTGGGGGCCAAGCAGCAAACAATGGCTCAATCCACACCAAAGGATAAAAACGAGCTTTCCGCTAAATTTGAAGCACTTCCTCCCCACAGGTCAGTGTACTGGAGCTTCTTCTTCCTGATCTTCCGCCGCGGAAGAGGAAGCCATGGGCCCCACAGACCAGATTCCACATCTGGCCCCATTTTCAACAAGATGAAAAAAAGGGACTCAGCTCAGCTCTTTTGGCCGTTTTCAGAGAGCACAGAGTCCTCATGTCCCTCTAGATTCCGACTATGGTCAATAACCTCTCAAGTTTGTCTCACCCTTTTACCCTCTGTCCCATTGCATTACCTTTTCCGCAGAATTACCCCTCCTCGCTTTTTCGCGTGGTCCTGTGGCGCAATGGATAACGCGTCTGACTACGGATCAGAAGATTCCAGGTTCGAATCCTGGCAGGATCGCAGCTTTTCCCGCTGCCTCCGCTGGCAATGCGTCGGTATTGGCCGGCTGACACGGCGATATATCAGCCATGCCGAATGTTGATGTCCTTATCTCTTCTGTAATGCACGGAATCCATTTTTTTTACCAAGCTGTTCACCTGTTCATATCGCACTACTGCCCCGCACATGGTGCAACTTTTATTCAACCTGTCTTTATAGCTTTGCGGAGGGATCCGCATGCTCTACTGTATCGGTCTTATACGCAGTGTGCTCGTGTGAGACCGTGAGCATAGTAGTGTACACAAATAGACCAACGTGCTAATTATACGGCGTTCGTTACAGTACTCCCAAAAGCCAAGGGCGTCATCGACTTGTCGATAACGACGACAGTAGTGAACGGCGGAGAGAACATATCGATGGGCAAAACCCACCTAAACAAGTATACAGAGGAGAGACTGGACTGATCATGGTAAGCCACCAAAGCAGTCGCACAGTGGAGACACCCCACAGATGCGCAGCCCACCAGAACAGGTATACAATGGAGACCACACTGCTCATCGCAGCCCACCAGAACAGGTGTACAGTGGAGAGACCACACTGCTCATCGCAACCCACCAGAACAGGTATACAGTGGAGAGACTACACTGCTTATCGCAACCCACCAGAACAGGTATACAGTGGAGAGACCACACTGCTCATCGCAACCCACCAGAACAGGTATACAGTGGAGAGACTACACTGCTCATCGCAACCCACCTAAACAAGTATACAGTGGAGAGACCGGACTGATCATGGTAAGCCACCAATGCGGTCGCACAGTGGAGACACCCCACAGATACGCAGCCCACCAGAACAGGTATGCAATGGAGACCACACTGCTCATCGCAACCCACCAGAACAGGTATACAGTGGAGAGACCACACTGCTCATCGGAACCCACCAGAACAGGTATACGGTGGAGAGACTACACTGCTCATCGCAACCCACCAGAACAGGTATACAGTGGAGAGACTACACTGCTCATCGCAACCCACCAGAACAGGTATACAGTGGAGAGACCACACTGCTCATCGCAACCCACCAAAGCAGGCATACAGTGGAGAGACCACACTGCTCATCGCAACCCACCAGCACAGCCGCACAGTGGAGGTGCCCCACCGATGGCAGAGCGCGCCTGTGCAGACATACAATGGATACACTCCACCATGTGTGTGTACAGGGGGCCATAAAAATGGGGGAAGTCTCTCCATTGTATACTTGCACTGGTAGGCTGTGCCCACCAGTAGGGTCTCTCCACCCTATGCTGCTGTTGTCACTCTTGATACACTGGTGACGCTCGTGCGCTTCAGGAGTACCGCAACGACCGAAGGATAGAAGCATGTTGGTCTATTTGTGCGCACGGCTAGGTTCACGGTCTCGCGGTCTCACAAGAGTATTCTGCATACGTTGCTGATATGGTAAGAGCCTTTTGACCACTTAGCGCTGCTATAAATGCAGGTTGAAGGAAGGTTGAACGGTACACAGGTCAGTAAGATATGAGCAAATAAACAGCGTGACAAAATTGTACCGTTCGTGTATTTCAAAATCGAGAAAATCAACATCTAGCCTGTCCGAGATATCGCCGAGCCATCTGACGTGCCGACACACCGCCAGCTGAGGCCATCGAGAAAAGCCCCGATCCTGCCAGGATTCGAACCTGGAATCTTCTGATCCGTAGTCAGACGCGTTATCCATTGCGCCACAGGACCGCTTGAGGGATAGAGGGGTGAGGAGTCAGCCTCCGGAAGGGTAGAGAGGGGAGGAGTGGTAGTAAGGTAAGGTAAATTTGATGTGGTTCTTGATCAAGGCCATGTTAAAGGGAACA
Source organism: Pollicipes pollicipes (assembly GCF_011947565.3). Lineage (NCBI taxonomy): Eukaryota > Metazoa > Arthropoda > Thecostraca > Pollicipedomorpha > Pollicipedidae > Pollicipes > Pollicipes pollicipes. Next base: position 1,191,818 of record NW_023596805.1, on the reverse strand, counting down.
CAATGACTCTGCGCACTCCCAAGACGGCTGAAAGCACCGAACTTTGTTCGATTTGTTTGATGTTGATGAAACTGACGCCAATTTTGGAACCTTTTGAAAATTGGTCATGTTGGGAGGAATGCCGTTCTTTTCGTTGATTTCGGCGTAGGTCTAGCCATCCTTCAGTGGGCTGTCTCCTAAAATTTTTCCAAAATGGTCCTCAAAACTTGGATACCCACGTTGTGTGCCAAAAAAGACTCCAACGCTCGCTTTCGAAACTGCACGCTGCAAGTCCAGATTCAAACTGTTTAAGTTTTTCAAGTCAAAAATTGCGATGTTTGTATGTTGATTCCATGGAGGCCGTAAATGGTTATTATGTTTCAATGTTGCAAGTAAAATTCACCTGAGCAAACCGCTTGGATGCACATTTTTGACAAGTCGCACACAACAACTTTCAAAATATAGGGCCTCTTTTTCCTGAAGTCTGCATGAACCTGAGATCATTAGTAGCAAACAGACTAACTTTTGTGAAGCTTAACAGCTGGATTGGGTTCGCTCGCAATGATATTTTCTTTATTGTTCACAGCTGAGACAGGGGTTGTTCATACCCTGCTTCCGAAATTTTGCAGTATTGCCCGTGGTCACTGTGTGTTCTCCCTTTCCTCTGTTGCAGCGGAAAACCACCATTTACTTGAAAGGATGCCAGCTTTAGCAGAAATACGCATGGCGATTAAGTTGACTCCTGCTGAGCCATATGAAGCATGCAACAATGTATGTATACATTGTATTAGTCAACGAATGGGTTGGTGTTTGCCTTCAAATCTTTGATGGGCACAATCGGCCACCGAGCACGCAGTCCAATGAAATATTACATAATGCCTGGGTGTAACACAACAGCAAGCGATGTTGAAACAAAAGTTCAAAAAACTTTCAAAACGGTCGTGTTTGCCAGCAAAAGCTGCTAAAAGCCTTAAGGGCTTTTCCCCATGCTTTGCGGTTGTCAGAAGCCAAAGAAAAAGCCTCTGCCTGCAGCATTAATTGTACGGGTAGATTTAGATTAAGATAAATCACTCTCCCTTTAATGCACCGCCGCCTGAAACGTTCTCCATTCGATCCAGGCTGCAACTTAAGCCGCTCGGTCCTGCCGGGATTGAACCTGGAATCTTCTGCTCCGTAGTCAGACGTGCCACCCTCCTTTGACGTGTCACCCTCCTTCTGCTCCGTAGTCAGACGTGCCACCCTCCTTTGACGTGCCATCCTCCTTCTGCTCCGTAGTCAGACGTGCCACCCTCCTTTGACGTGCCACCCTCCTTCTGCTCCGTAGTCAGACGTGTCACCCTCCTTTGACGTGCCACCCTCCTTCTGCTCCGTAGTCAGACGTACCGCCCTCCTTTGACGTGCCACCCTCCTTCTGCTCCGTAGTCAGACGTGCCACCCTCCTTTGACGTGCCACCCTCCTTCTGATCTGTAGTCTGACGTGCCACCCTCCTTTGACGTGCCACCCTCCTTCTGCTCCGTAGTCAGACGTGCCACCCTCCTTCGCGCCCCATGGCAGCTTGTTCACAGCCTGAGGGAAGGTTTTCCGGAGAAAGGGTGTAGCAAGGGGGAGAAAGCGCAGCGTAAGATGATCTTTGATCAGGGGTGGAATCAAAGGGAGCGGGTAGGTCATTTGCTTTCCAAAAACGGCCGGAAACGCCGAAATATTTGCTTCTATGCGCAGCTTGACGGCCGGTGGAAGTTGGCACACCAAATGAGCCTCCTGCGAAGATCTGGTGCAGGACTTGCCCCTGCCACAGATTCATACCAGTCAAAGTTTCCAATTACGCTTGCCACCAGTATGAAACTCCAAAGTGATTTTTCACCATAACACATTGGTTTCGCTGCTGTTCTTTTTTGTATCACCGCTTAAAAGCACTTATGTGGACCAATGTTTATCACTGAAGACATGTGGTCTCTTCCACCGTGTGCCAGTTCTGTTGGGCTCTGCCCATCGATGTCGCCTCTCCAACGCATCCTGCTGCCGCTGCTACTCACCGGCGTATGATGCCATCGAGCTTCAGGGATAATACGAAACGAAACGAAAACAGGATGATCTAGGTCCACAGCCTCAAATGGTCAAAAGTGTGGTGCTTACTAAACGCTGCTATACATACAGGCTGAACAAAAGTTGGGCCATTGGCAGAGCAACAGAACGAGATAAACAGCTGTGCGGTAGGATCGAAATTTACATGCGTTGCAAATAAGACAACAACAACATTCAGCGTGGCCAACAACGAAAACCCACGATCCTGCCAGGATTCGAACCTGGAATCTTCTGATCCGTGGTCAGACGCGTTATCCATTGCGCCACAGGACCGATTAAAGGGGCGGAAGGGGAGGATATTTCGGGGAGGGGCAATGCAATGGTGTGGTGGGGCACGGATCAGGCAAGCTTGGAATGATCTTTCATCAAGGTCTGCTTGAAACGGTGCATAAATGCCATGTGTCCTCCCAACACGGCCGAAAGCGCGGAGTTATGTTCGTTTTGCTTGAACTTGTGAACTTAGAATCCAATGTGGAACCTAGCCCATGAAGTTGAAACTTTCTTTTCCGTCGCGTTCGGAGCTTCAGTCTACCGACACTTGAAAAGAAAGAGGGAAAGATCTGCGAAACACCTGTTTTGTTTTCTTTAGATGCATGTTAATCAGTTGTTCAGTACTGAGCCCCCAAAACCTTTTTCTAAAAGTTCCAAAAATGTGGTGTGTGCGTATTTTGCGACGCAGGCGCTGAACTGATTGACAAACATTCTGGTACTGTACACCCGGTTTTTAGCCATTTCAGCCTTTTACCAAATTAACTTGTGTGCATACCGTGCTGGTTCCATGAAGAGATCTAACCTAAAGTATTTTTATCTGTAGTAAGACGCGTTGTCCTTTGCGCCACAAAAACAACTGCCAGCATTTGGGGATGGGCTTTTCTTGCGCAGGAATGATACAACGGAACAGGGAGGGCTAAAAGTAATGGGTTAGGAAAGCTTGAAGAGATCATTGATAACATAAGGATTAAGTGGAGTGGCAGGGTCATGAGCTATGCTAGTGTCGTGAGGAAAATTCACTGAGGCTCTTATCTTTTGCATGATTTTTGATAAAACTCTCACCAAGTTTACAAAGCTGAGCCCATCCGCAAATGTTAGATTGGATTCATCTATCCCATGGATTGCTACAAACGAAAGTACTAAGTTACGCCAACCATCGGGATACACTTGAAAAGATTAAAAAGTGAGCGGTGCTCCTCCTGTGTGTGCTCTTACCACGTCGCTATAAATCATGTGGCAATGCTCTTCAACATTCTAGACATTCATCAGAACGTTTTCATAAGATGAAAAATCATATCATACACAGGGGTAACGCAATTCTGCGCGTGGGAGGAGGGGACAGGAGTGAAGAAAGCTGGAGTTAGGGTTTAACTGATCGGTGTGGTCTCTCCATCTCATGCCTGTCCTGGTGTGTAGTGCTGATCGGTGTGGTCTCCATCGGATGCCTGCCCTGGTATGTAGTGCTGGTCGGTGTGGTCCTTCCACCGTAGGCTGCTTCCGTCGTTTTTTAGTCGCCTCCGTCGTTTCAGGCTCTTGAGCTTCATTGGGTAATACAACAAGCACAGGATAATCAAGTTTAACAGTCTTACCTGAGTAGCCTGCAAACGATACCGATGCGTTAAAATATACTGATCACTGAGTGGTGCAATAAACTCTGGTTACGAAAAGAAATTGACACATGTGCAGAGCAGCGGTACGATATGAACAGATGAACAAGATGATTGAATGCACATGGCGTACAAAAAAGAGAAAATAATGAAGAACAACACCATTTAGATTAGACGATATATCAGTGTGCCGACTGGTGTACCGACGCACACCACACAAACACTGTGACTCTCTTTTTGCATGGCTTTACACAGCACCAATTCCTGAAAGCCGAAGCCATCCAGAATTGTTATACTGGATCCACCCATTGCATAGATTCCTACAAATGGATATAATAAGTGACACCGAATACCAGCATACAGCCAAAAAAGTTAAGGCGAGTGATGGGTGCACCCTTAGCGTATTTTCTTACCACGTCATCAAAAACCATGAGACAGTGCTCTTCCACATTCTAGAGCTAAGCAACAGAACGTTTTGATAAGGTAAAAAGTCCCATTATGCAAAGAGATAAAGCAATGGTGTGTGCGTGCGAAGAGGGGACAGGGGTCAGACGAGGTGGGGTCAGGGTTATTCTGATCGGCGTGGTCTCTCCACCGCATGCCTGCACTGGTGTGCTGTGTTAGTTGATGGAGTCTCTGCACTTGTTGCCTGTTCTGGCGTGCTGTGACAATTGGTGTGGTCTCTCCACTGTATGCCAGCTCTAGCGGGCTGCGCCGACCAGTGTGGTCTCTCCGTCGTACGTCAGGAACAACGCCATTTAGAATGTCCGATATGCTGCTGTTCTGACTGGCACGCCGACGCACCACCAGCGGAGGAATGAGAAAAGTTCCGGACCTGCCAGAATTCGAACCTGGAATCTTCTGATTTGTGGTCTGACGCGTTACCCATTGCGCCACAGGACCGATTATCACCAGAAAGAGGAGAAGTATTCGGGCGAAAGAGTTATAAAAAGTGTGTGCGTGGGGAGGCGGGGGGGGGGGGGGGGGGGGGGGGCAGGTTGCACTGTTTTGTCTGTTGATTGATTTACTCTCTCAAACGTATGCATGTACTAGTGGGTCGTGCCGATCGGTGTGGTCTCTCCACCGTATGCCTGTCCTGGTCTGTAGTGCTGATCGGTATGGTCTCTGCACCGTATATTGCTACCGTCGCTATTTGTATGTTAAGAAAGGCTCTTAGGCCGTATTGGGTAATAAAACAAGGACAGGATACTCAAGTTTCACAGTTCACATGGGTATCCTGCATGCGACAAGGATACGTTAGAATATACTGACCACTGAACGCTGCCATAAACATAGGTAAACGAAAGAAGCTAAAACATGTACATAGCAACCGTGTGATATGAACGGATGAACAGCATGATTAACATGCACTTGGTGTGCAACACAAACGAATTAAAAAAAAAACTCCATTGATATTAGCTCACATTTCGCTGCGCGGACCAGTGCGCCGACACAACGCCAGTGGAAGCAAAAAGAAAACCTGCGATCCTGCCAGGGTTCCAGCCAAAGAAGAAGCCCCTGGTTGCAGCGTTGATTGCACAGCTAGATTTATATTCAGATAAGTCACGCTTCCTTTAATGCACCGCTGCCTAAAACGTTTCCATTTGACCCAGGCAGCAAATAGAACCGCTCGGTCCCGCCAGGATTGAACCTGGAATTTTCTGATCCGTAGTCAGACGTGCCACCCTCCTTTGACGTGCCACCCTCCTTCTGCTCCGTAGTCAGACGTGCCACCCTCCTTTGACGTGCCACCCTCCTTCGCGCCCCAGGACAGCTTGTTCACAGCCCGAGGAAGGTCTTCCGGAGAAAGGGTGTAGCAAGGGGGAGAAAGCGCAGGCGTAAGATGATCTTTGATCAGGGGTGGAATGAAGTGGACCGGGTAGATCACATGCTTTTCCGAGACGGCTGGAAACGCCGAAACTTTTGCTTTTATGTGCAGCTTGGCGGCCGGTGGGAGTTGGCACACCAAACGAGGCTCCTGCAAAGATCTGGTGCAGGACTTGCCCCTGCCACAGATTCATACTAGTTAAACTTGCCAATTACGCCCGCTACCAGCATACAACTCCAAAGTTATTTTTCGCAAGAACACACTGGCTTCGCTGCTGGTTTTTTTTGGTACCACCCCTTAAAAGCACGTATGTGCTTTTGCTTATCATTGAAGACATGTGGTCTCTTCCACCATGTGCCTGTGCTGGTGGGCTCCACCCATCGATGTCGCCTCTCCAGCGTATCTTGCTGCCGCTGCTATTCACCGGCTGATAATGCCCTTGAGCTTCAGGGATTATACGAAACGAAACGAAAGCAGGATGATCTAGGTCCACAGCCTCAAATGGTCAAAAGTGTGGTGCTTACTAAACGCTGCTATACATACAGGCTGAACAAAGGTTGAACCATGGGCACAGCAACAGAAGGAGATAAACATATTTACAGCAGGATAGAAATTTACATGCGTTTCAAATAAGATAACAGCATTCAGCGTGGCCAACAACGAAAACCCACGATCCTGCCAGGATTCGAACCTGGAATCTTCTGATCCGTAGTCAGACGCGTTATCCATTGCGCCACAGGACCGATTGGAGGGGCAGAAGGGGAGGGTATTTCGGGGGAGGGGCAATGCAATAGTGTGGTGGGGCACGGATCAGGCAAGCTTGGAATGATCCCTGATCAAGGTCTGCTCGAAGCGGTGCATGCATGCCAGGTGTCCTCCCAACACGGCCGAAAGCGCGGAATTCCGTCGCGTTCGGAGATTTAATCTATCGACATTTGAGAAGAAAGGGGGAAAAATCTGCGAAAAACATGTTTTGTTTCCTTTGGATGCATGTTAAGTTGTTCACTACTGGAGCCCCCAAAACCTATTTCTAAAAGTTCCAAAAATGTGCTGTGTGCGTATTTTGCGACGCAGGCGCTGGACTGCTTGACAGACGTTCTGACACCCCTGCGCATGATATGATTTTTCATTTGATGAAAACATCCTGATGAATGTGCTGACCGGTGTGGTCGCCCCACCGTATGTCTGTCCTCATGGGTAGCGCTGATCGGTGTGGTCTCTCCACCGTGTGCCTGCACCGGTGTGCCGTGTTAGTTGACAGTCTCTGCACTTTTTGCCTGTCCTGGCGCGTTGTGCGCGTTTTTGCCTGTCCTGGCGAGTTTTCACTGTATACCAGCTCTAGCGGGCTGCGCCGACCAGTGCGGTCTCTCCACTGTATGTCAGCTCTAGTGGGCTGCGCCGACCAGTGTGGTCTCTCCGCTGTATGCCAGCTCTAGTAGGTTGCGCCAACCAGTGTCGTCTCTCCGCTGTATGCCAGCTCTAGCGGGCTGCGCCGACCAGTGTGGGCTCTCCGCCGTACGTCAGGAACAACGCCATTTAGAATGTCCGATATGCTGCTGTTCTGACTGGCACGCCGACGCACCACCAGCGGAGGAATGAGAAAAGTTCCGAACCTGCCAGAATTCGAACCTGGAATCCTCTGATTCGTAGTCTGACACGCTACCCATTGCGCCACAGGACCAATTCTCACCAGAAAGAGAAGTATTCGGGCGGAAGAGTTACAAAAAGTACGTGTGTGGGGGGGGGGGGGGGGGGGGCAGGCTGCGCTGCTTTGTCTGTTGATTGATTTACTCTCTCAAACGTATGCATGTACTCGTGGGTCGTGCCGATCGGTGTGGTCTCTCCACCGTATGCCTGTCCGTGTGGGTAGTGCCGATCAGGGTGGTCTCTCCACCGTTTGCCTATCCTTGTGGGTAGTGTCGATCAGTGTAGTCTTTCTACAGTATGCCTGTCCTGGTATGTAGTGCCGGTCAGTGTGGTCTCTCCACCGTACGCCTGTACTGTTGGCCTCCACCCATCGATGTCGTCTCTCCAACGTATACTGCTGCTATTTGCTGGCTGATGATGCTCTTGAGGTTCGGAGATAAGACAACGAACGCAGGATGATCTAGGTCCACAGTCTCAGATGAATATCCTGCATACAAGGCCTTTCGGTTGAGTATGCACCAAAACAACAACACTGACACTAAACGTTGCTATACGTACAGGCTGAACAAAGGTTGAACCATGGGCAGAGCAACAGATCGATATGAACGTATGTGCAGCAGGATATAAATGCACATGCCTGGTAAACAAGACAACCACATTCAGCGTGGCCAACAACGAAAATCCTCGATCCTGCCAGGATTCGAACCTGGAATCTTCTGATCCGTAGTCAGACGCGTTATCCATTGCGCCACAGGACCGATTGAAGGGGCGGAAGGGGAGGGTATTTCGGGGGGAGGGGCAATGCAATGATGTGGTGGGGCAGGTGTCAGGCGAGCTTAAAATGATCCCTGATCAAGGTCCGCGTAAAGGGATGCATAAATGCCATGTGCTCTCCTAACACGACCGAAAGCACGGAATTATGTTCGCTTTGCTCGATCTTGGCGAAATTGGAATCCAATGTGGAGCCTAGCCCATGGAGAGGCAACTTCGTATTCCGTCACGTTTGAGGCTTCTGTTCACCGACCTTTGAGAACAAAGTGTGAAAAGTAGGCGAGAAACCTGTTTTGTTTAATTTGGATGCATGTTGTTTTATTGTTCACTGATTAACCCCCAAAACCTATTCCTGGAAATTAAAAAAATCAGGTGAGTACATGTTGTGCGACGAGGGCGCTGGATCGAGAAAAAAGCCCTGACGCTGCTTGCACACCTGGTTTTGAACCATTTCACCCTTTTACAATATGAAGTTGCATGGTGCTAGTTCCGTGAGGAAATCTAGCCTAGAATATTGTTATTCGTAGTAAGACGTGTTAGCGATTGTGCCACAGAAGCATCTGCCAGCACCAGAGGTGAGCCTTTTTTTGCACAGAAATAAAGCAATGGAGAGGAGAGGGCTGGGAGCTAGGGGGTAGGAAATCCTGAGGATATAGTTGAAGAGATGTGCTTTAAGGGAGAGGAGGGGATTGGGTCATGTACTTTGCTAGGGCGCGGAGAAAAAAATCGCTGATGTCCTTATCACTTACATGATGTTTGATGCAAATGACACGAAATCAAGTCGACAAATCGCAAAGTTGACACCATCTAGAAATGTTATGCTGGATCTACCTTTTCCGCGAATTCGTCCAAGTGAAAGCACTTTGCTACGCCAAATATCGGAATTAAACCGAAAAGATAAAAATGGAACTGCGTTACTCCTGTAAACTTTCTTACAACGTCGTAAGAAATCATGAGGCAATGCTCATCAAACATTCCAAAGTCATTGAACAGAACCTTATCATAAGGTGAAAAATCACGTTATGCACAGGGGTAATGCAATTACGTGCGTGGGGGAAGGCGGCGGGATGACCCAGCCTGGGGTTGGGGTTCTACTGGCCGGTGCGCTCCCGCCATTGTATGTCTTGCCCTGGTGTGTTGCGCTAATTGGCCGAAAGCTAGGCTAGCCGAAACATTGCTGTGTCGACTGGTGCGCCAACGCACTGCCAGTGGAAGCAATGAGAAAAGCCTCGATCCTGCCAGGATTCGAACCTGGAATCTTCTGATCCGTAGTCAGACGCGTTATCCATTGCGCCACAGGACCGATTGTCATCAAAAATGAGAGGACTTTTCCGCGATGGGGTTATGGGGTTATCCAAGGGAGAGCGGGGGGGGGGGGGGGGGGGGAGGAGGGGCGGCACTGGCTGGTCTTCCAATTGATAGAGTCTTTCCACCGTATGCCTGTTCTGGTGGGTAGTGTCGATCTGTATGGTCTCCCCAACGTATGCTGCTACTGTCGTTATGTGTACGTTGATGAGGCTCTTGAGCTTTATTGGGTAATACAACGAAGGGATAATCGAATACAACAGGATAATCAAGGTTAACAGTCCCACGTGAGTGTTCTGCATAGAATGTCGATAGGTTAAAATATACTCCTGCCGCTGAGTGGTGCTATAAACACAGGTAAACGAAAAAAGTTTGATCATGTGCAGAGCAACGGTAGAATATAGAAATGAAGCATAAACAACATGATTGAAATGCCCCTGGCGTGTAATACAAGTCCATGAAGAACAGCGTCATTCAGGCTAGCCGATCTATCGATATGCCGACTGGTGCACCGACGCACCGCCAGCGGAGGCGATGAGAGAAGCTGCGATCCTGTCAGGATTCGAACCTGGAATCTTGTGATCAGATCAGATCTGATCTTCAGTCAGACGCGTTATCCATTGCGCCACAGGATCGATTTATCGGGCAGAAGGGGAGGGTATTTCGGCGAGACGAAAGAAGAGCGAGGGGGGGAGGCGGGGAACCAGGCATCAGGAAGGCCTGAAATGCCCCCCGATCAAGATCCGCTTGAAAGGACACATTAATGCCGTTTGCTCTTCCAACACGGCCGAAAACGAGGTATATGCTCATTTTGCTTGATCTTGTTGAAATTAGCATCCAATGTGGAACATAACCCGGGGAGGCTATTTGGTATTCCGTCGCGTCGGAAACTTGAGTCCACGAACCTTGGAGAAAAAAGTGGGAAAGGGCCGGTGAGAAACCAGTTTTATTTTTTGTTGATGCATGGCAATCCACTGTTCACTGCTTAACACCGAAATATATCCTTAGGCGCTCGAAAAATCTGGTGGATGCATGTTTTGCGTCCAACGCGCCGGGCCAGTTGAAACAAGTTTCGACACCGAACAATGCAAGCTTGAATTCCAACCATTTTAGCCTTTCACAACCTGAAGCTGTGTGATTTCCATGTTAGTTTCATGCAGGAATCTGTCCTAGAATGGTTTTATCCACAACAAGACGCGTTATCAATTGCACCACATAATCAACTACCAATATTTGGAGGTGAGCTATTCTTCTGTAGGAACAATACATGAGATCATTGATGAAATGTGGATTGAGGGAGGAGAGGGGGGGGGGGGGCAAGTCATGAGCTACGCTATTGTCGCGAGAAAAACGAAACATTAAAAATCTTATCTTTTGCATTATTTTTTATACCAATGGCACCGAATCTGCGAAGCCAACCCAATTCAAAATTTTTAGGGGATCCAGGTATTCCATAAAATCCTACAAATGCAGCTACTGATGCCACAACGTGCATTCAGCTACAACTGAAAAGTCAAAAAAATAAGATGTGCCCGTTTGTGTATTTTCCAACCACGCTGTCATAAATCATGGGGCAATGCTCTGGAACATTCTAGAGGCATTCAACAGGGGACGTTTTCATAAAGGTGAAATATCGCGGTTAGCCACAGGCGTAATGCATGGGTGAGTCGTATGGGAGGAGGGACAGGAGGGAGGCAAGCTGATGTAAGGGTTACACTGGTCGGTTTTGTTTCTCACCGTCGTATGCCTGTACTGTTTGTTCTCACCCCCGTTATGCCTGTACTGTTTGTTTCTCCCCCGGCCGTATGGACCCTGTACTGTTCGTTCTCACCTCCGTATGGCTGTACTGTTTTTTTTTCATCATTCACCGCCGCTATGCCTGTACTGTTTGTTCTTCCACCGCCGTATGCCTGTACTGTTTGTTCTCACCGCTGTATGGCTGTACTGTTTGTTCTCACCGCCGTATGCCTGTTCTGTTTGTTCTCACCGCCGTATGCCTGTACTGTTGCATTGTGTCAACTGGCGAGGTCTCTCCACCGCTGATGTCTGCACTGGTGTGCTGTGTCAGTTGATACAGTCGCTCCACTGCATGCCTTTTCCTGGTGTGCTCTGACCATTGGTATGGTTTCTCCACTGTAAATCTTTTCTGGTGTGTTCTTGCAACAGGTATAGTCTCTCCACCGTATGTCTACACGGTATGAAGTATCGATCGATATGGTCTCTCCATTATATGCTTGTGATGGTGGGTAGTGCCGGTCAACGTGTCGTTCCATCGTATGCCTGATAATTCAAGAGATCATTGATGAAATGTGGATTAACTGAGGAAGAATCGGGCCATGAGCTATGCTAGTGTCGCGAAGGAAAAACAAAGCATTGACATTCTATCTTTTGCATGCTTCTAATACAAATGATATCAAATATGCGAATCCCACCCCATTCAAAATGTTATGCGGGATCCATCTATTGCATGAATTCCTACAAAAGCAGCATTATTTACTCCAAGGATCGGGATGCAACTGAACAGGCTAAAGTAGCTGTGTTCCTTTTCTGTATTTTCTTTCCACGCCGTCACAAATCATGAGGCAGTGCGCTTCAATATTCTAGACGCTTTAAAGTTAAAAAATTCAACAGGACGTTTTCACAGTGTGAAACATGACGTTATGCACAGAGCTAATGCAATGGTGTGTGTGTGGGAGAAGGGCAGGGGAGGCAAGCTGGGGTTACGGCTATGCTGACTGGCGTGGTCTCTCCACCGTTGATGTCTGCACTGACGCATTGTGTCTCTCCGTTGTGTGTCTTGTCCTGATGTGTTATGACCATTGGTATGGTCTCTCCACTGTATGCCTGTTCTGGTGAGTTATGACAATTGATAGAGTCTCTCCACTGTATGCCTGTTCTGGTGGCCTGTGCTGGTCAGTGTGGGCCTCTTCGCCGTGTGCCGGGAGCAACATCATTTAGATTGTCAATATCTGGCTGTGCTGTCTAGCGCGTCGACACACGGCCAGGGAAGGCAATGGGAAAAGTCCCGATCCTGCCAGGATTCGCAACCTGGAATCTTCTGATCCGTAGTCAGACGCGTTATCCATTGCGCCACAGGACCGGTTGCAATGCCAGGAAGGACGAGTATTTCGGGAGGGGGGGGGGGGGGGCAATTTAACGGTGTGGTGGGTAGGGATCAAGCGAGCTTGACGTGGTCCTTGGTCCAGGTCCGATTGAAAGGGTATAGGAATGCTATGCGCTGTCCAAACATGGCCAAAAACACGGAACTTTGTTTGTTTTACTTGATCTTGGTGACATTCGCATCAAATGCGGAACCTGGCGCGGGGGGGGGGAGAGCTCCTATCCAGTCGCGTGAGGGCTTTCACATCTAGTCAGTACATGCTTTGCGCAGAAAAGGTCCGGAACGGTTGTACACGTTTCTACACTGAACACCCGGCCCAGACCCATTTCAGCTTTCTGTGCTTTGAAATGTGGCGCTTCCCTGGTTGGCTTCATGCATACACAAGTAGTTGCGCTATTTATGCATTTGATAGTAATGAATACACCTTATATAATTATCAAAAATACATCGGATGCTAATATATATATATATATATATATATATATATATATATATATATATATATGCCATAAATTGCGTAAATCATGCCATGCCAAAGATCCATACCAATGGGACTGCCAAACTCCACTACACGCTAAGCAAGTTAAGACAAGTACGTGTACGTAAAACACCAAGCGCGAGGCCCTGCTTTCGGTCTTGTTTTACTCACTACATCAGAATTGATTGCAAAAGCTGTTCGTCACTGTATACTAAGCAACAGGAGCTTTTGCAAATTATTTGCAACCATCGATCCTGTACGAAGCAGCATATTAGTGCGGCCAATGTCGTCATTTCACAAAAAACAGCAACAGAAGTTGCATTATCTATACATATATATCTTTATATATATATATATATATATATATATATGCATATATGTGTACTGATGATCTGTGCTCATCGGTTCCACCGTATGTCTGCAGTGAATGACTATAATGATTGGGGTGGTGTCTCCACCCTAAGCCTGCACTGATGGGTTTACCAATCCTTGTAGTCTCTCCAACGTACGCCGGTGCTGGTGGGTTTATCAATCCGTGTAGTCTCTCCACCGTAAGCCGGTGCTGATGGGTTTACCAATCCATGTGGTCTCTCCACTGTATGCCTGTGCTGATGGGTTTACCAATCCGTGTACTCTCTCCACTGTACGCCTGTGCTGATAAGTTTACCAATCCATGTAGTCTCCCCACCGTATGCCAGTGCTGGTAGGTTTATCAATCCGTGTAGTCTCTCCATTGTGGGCCTGTGGTGTTGGGTTTACCAATCCATGTTGCCTCTCCACCATATGCCGGTGCTGGTGGTCTTATCAATCCGTGCAGCTTCTCCACAGTATTCCTGTGCTGTTGGGATTGCCAATCCGTGTAGTCTCTCCAACGTACCCCGGTGCTGGTGGGTTTATCAATCCGTGTAGTCTCCACTGTACGCCGGCGCTGGTGGGTCGCGCCGATCGGTGTAGTCTCCCCACTGTATGTT
>NW_023596805.1:1168342-1177037 GCF_011947565.3 Pollicipes pollicipes | reverse complement strand
TCAGGCTAGATCTATCATATGCGACTGGTGCACCGACGCCACCGCCAGAGAGCAATGAGAGAAGCTGCGATCCTGTCAGGATTCGAACTGGAATCTGTGATCAGATCAGATTGATCTTCAGTCAGACGCGTTATCCATTGCGCACAGGATCGATTTATCGGGCAAGGGGGAGGACATTTCGGGGAGACGAAAGAAGAGCGAGGGGGGGGGAGGCGGGGAACCAGGCATCAGGAAGGCCTGAAATGACCCCTGATCAAGGTCCGCTCTGAAAGGACACATAATGCCGTTTGCTCTTCCAACACGGCCGAAACGAGGTATATGCTCATATTGCTTGATCTTGTTGAAATTGGCATCCAATGTGGAACATAACCGGGAGGCTATTTGGTATTTATATTTCATATTTATATATTATCGTCGGAACTTGAGTCCACGAACCTTTCAGAAAAATGTGGGAAAGGGCCGGTGAGAAACCAGTTTTATTTTTTGTTGATGCATGGCAATCCACTGTTCACTGCTTAACACCAAAATATATCCTTAGGCGCTCGAAAATCTGTGGATGCATGTTTTGCGTCCAACGCGCTGGACCAGTTGAAACAAGTTTCGACACCGAACAATGCAGCTTGAATTCCAACCATTTTAGCCTTTCACAACCTGAAGCTGTGTGATTTCCATGTTAGTTTCATGCAGGAATCTATCCTAGAATGGTTTTATCCACAACAAAACGCGTTATCAATTGCACCACATAATCAACTACCAATATTTGGAGGTGAGCTATTCTTCTGCAGGAACAATACATGAGATCATTGATGAATGTGGATTGAGGGAGGAGAGGGGCGGGGGGCAATCATGAGCTACGCTAGTGTCGCAAGAAAAACGAAACATTGAAAATCTTATCTTTTGCATTATTTTTTGTACCAATGGCACCGAATCTGCGAAGCCAACCCCATTCAAATTTTAGGGGATCCAGGTATTCCATAAAATCCTACAATGCAGCTACTGATGCCACAACATGCATTCAGCTACAACTGAAAAGTCAAAAAATAAGATGTGCCCGTTGTGTTATTTCTAACCACGCTGTCATAAATCATGAGGCAATGCTCTGGAACATCTAGAGGCATTCAACAGGACGTTTCATAAGGTGAAATATCGTTTAGCCAAGGCGTAATGCATTGGTGCGTATGGGAGGAGTGGACAGGAGGAGGCAAGCTGATGTAAGGGTTACACTGGTCGGTTTGTTCTCACCGTCGTATGCCTGTACTGTTTGTTCTCACCGCCGTATGCCTGTACTGTTTGTTCTCACCGCCGTATGCCTGTACTGTTTGTTCTCACCGCCGTATGGCTGTACTGTTTGTTCTCACCGCTGTATGGCTGTACTGTTTGTTCTCACCGCCGTATGCCTGTTCTGTTTGTTCTCACCGCCGTATGCCTGTACTGTTGTTTGTCAACTGGCGCGGTCTCTCCACCGCTGATGTCTGCACTGGTGTGCTGCGTCAGTTGATACAGTCGCTCCATGCATGCTTTTTCCTGGTGTGCTCTGACCATTGGCATGGTTTCTCCACTGTAAATCTATTCTGGTGTGTTCTTGCAACAGGTATAGTCTCTCCACCGTATGCTACACGGTATGAAGTATCGATCGATGTGGTCTCTCCATTATATGCTTGTGATGGTGGGTAGTGCCGGTCACGTGTCGTTCCATCGTATGCCTGATAATTCAAGATCATTGATGAAATGGGATTAACTGAGGAAGAATCAGGCCATGAGCTATGCTAGTGTCGCGAGAAAAACAAAGCATTGACTTCTATCTTTGCATGCTTCTAATACAAATGATCTCAAATATGCGAATTCCACCCCATCCAAATGTTTTGCGGGATCCATCTATTGCATGAATTCCTACAAAAGCAGCATTATTTACTCCAAGGATCGGGATGCAACTGAACAGGCTAAAGTAGCTGTGTTCCTTTTCTGTATTTTCTTTCCACGCCGTCACAAATCATGAGGCAGTGCGCTTCAATATTCTAGACGCTTAAAGTTAAAAAATTCAACAGGACGTTTTCGCAGTGTGAAACATGACGTTATGCACAGAGCTAATGCAATGGTGTGTGTGTGGGAGAAGGGCAGGGGAGGCAAGCTGGGGTTACGGCTATGCTGACTGGCGTGGTCTCTCCACCGTTGATGTCTGCACTGACGCATTGTGTCTCTCCGTTGTGTGTCTTGTCCTGATGTGTTATGACCATTGGTATGGTCTCTCCACTGTATGCCTGTTCTGGTGAGTTATGACAATTGATAGAGTCTCTCCACTGTATGCCTGTTCTGGTGGCCTGTGCTGGTCAGTGTGGGCTCTTCGCCGTGTGCCGGGAGCAACATCATTTAGATTGTCCGATATCTGGCTGTGCTGTCTAGCGCGTCGACACACGGCCAGGGAAGGCAATGGGAAAAGTCCCGATCCTGCCAGGATTCGAACCTGGAATCTTCTGATCCGTAGTCAGACGCGTTATCCATTGCGCCACAGGACCGGTTGCAATGCCAGGAAGGACGAGTATTTCGGGAGGGGGGGGGGGGGGGCAATTTAACGGTGTGGTGGTTAGGGATCAAGCAAGCTTAACGTGGTCCTTGGTCCAGGTCCGATTGAAAGGGTATAGGAATTCTATGCGCTGTCCAAACATGGCCAAAAACAGGGACTTTGGTTTTACTTGATCTTGGTGACATTCGCATAAAATGCGGAACCTGGCGCGGGGGGGGGGGGGGAGAGCTCCTATCCAGTCGCGTGAGGGCTTTCACATCTAGTCAGTACATGCTTTGCGCAAAAGGTCCGGAACGGTTGTACACGTTTCTACACTGAACACCCGGCCCAGACCCATTTCAGCTTTTTGTGCTTTGAAATGTGGCGCTTCCCTGGTTGGCTTCATGCATACACAAGTAGTTGCGCTATTATGCATTTGATGGTAATGAATACACTATATAATTATCAAAAATACCTCGGATGCTAATATATATATATATATATATATATATATATATATATGATATATATATATATATGCCTATAAATGCGTAAATCATGCCCATGCCAAAGATCCATACCAATGGGACTGCCAAACTCCATACACGCTAAGCAAGTTAAGACAAGTACGTGTACGTAAAACACCAAGCGCGAGGCCCCCTGCTTCGGTCTTGTTTTACTCACTACATCAGAATGATTGCAAAAGCTGTTCGTCACTGTATACTAAGCAACAGAGCTTTTGCAAATTATTTGCAACCATCGATCCTGTACGAAGCAGCATATTAGTGCGGCCAATGTCCTCATTTCACAAAAAACAGCAACAGAAGTGCTATCTATACATGTATCTTTATATATATATATATATATATATATATATATATATTATATATATATATATGCATATATGTGTACTGATGATCTGTGCTCATCGGTTCCACCGTATGTCTGCAGTGAATGACTATAATGATTGGGGTGGTGTCTCCACCCTAAGCCTGCACTGATGGGTTTACCAATCCGTGTAGTCTCTCCAACGTACGCCGGTGCTGGTGGGTTTATCAATCCGTGTAGTCTCTCCACCGTAAGCCGGTGCTGATGGGCTTACCAATCCATGTGGTCCTCCAACGTACGCCGGTGCTGGTGGGTTTACCAATCCGTGTAGTCTCTCCAACGTATGCCTGTGCTGGTGGGTTTACCAATCCGTGTAGTCTCTCCAACGTATGCCTGTGCTGGTGGGTTTACTAATCCGTGTAGTCTCTCCAACGTAAGCCGGTGCTGATGGGTTTACCAATCATGTGGTCTCTCCACTGTATGCCTTGCTGATGGGTTTACCAATCCGTGTACTCTCTCCACTGTACGCCTGTGCTGATAAGTTTTACCAATCCATGTAGTCTCCCCACCGTATGCCGGTGCTGGTAGGTTTATCAATCCGTGTAGTCTCTCCATTGTGGGCCTGTGGTGTTGGGTTTACCAATCCATGTTGCCTCTCACCATATGCCGGTGCTGGGGTCTTATCAATCCGTGCAGCTTCTCCACAGTATTCTTGTGCTGTGGGATTGCCAATCCGTGTAGTCTCTCCAACGTATGCCTGTGCTGGTGGGTTTACCAATCCGTGTAGTCTCCACCGTACGCCGGCGCTGGTGGGTCGCGCCGATCGGTGTAGTCTTTCCACGGTACGTTGCTGCTGTCGTTATATTTTTTATCATTGTGCCGTTGTTGCGTTCACACGATAATGACGCTTTGAAACATCAATGTGTAATGCAACGCAAGCACGATAGCATAAGTTCACAGTCTGACATAAGCATCCTACATACAATACCGATACGTTGGAATATACCGACCACTAATTGCTGCTGTAAACACAGGCGAACGAAAGAAGTTGAAATATGTACAGAGCAGCGGTACGGTATTAACGGGTGCACAGCTTTATTAAAATTCACATGGTGTGCGACAGAAAGTAACGAAGAACAACCATATCTTGATCGTGCAACATATCGTCGGGCCGACTGGTGTGTACCGCCAGCGGATAAAAGCACCGATCCTGCCAGGATTCGAACCTGGAATCTTCTGATCCGTAGTCAGACGCGTTATCCATTGCGCCACAGGACCAACTGGCACTGGTTAGAGGGGAATTATTCCGGCGAAAGGGGCAATAAAAGGGGGACAGGGGTTCGAAAACCTGGTTGAACTTGTCTATGACAGATGGCAGAATTGGTGGGCGTGGGATAAGGGCTTAAAGGGCCAGAAACTGTAAGTATGGTGGACAAAGGAAGTCTCTTACTGTCTAGTAGATTTGAGCACAAACGGCTCAATCTCAAACTCCGCGAATCGGACGGCCTTCCACGACGTGATACCAGATCCAGCCGAGTCATAAATTTATGCATATGAGCATGTTGAGTTAAGATGAAAACGAGGGTAAGCTCGATAAACTGACTTGAACGATGCGATGTTTGCTATTGATGTATGTCTTTGTTTCGCTCAAATATAATTAGTGTGCAAATGGATTCATCATCGTTAATCCAAGCAGTAGAACCTTTTGGACAGGTCAAAGTCACATTACGCCCTGTTGGCAACTGCACGCACCAACTCTTGGTCTGTTCTTGACTGTTTTTTTTTTGTGCACAACAAAACCAAGGTTTGCTCGTGAAAGTCGCTTTACCAGCCCCTCCTGGTACGCTGAATGTCGATAACTGTTAGTAGAACGCTGAGCACGTTGAAGCGAAGCTGGACAATGAACTAAAACCTAAGGAAGAACCGTTCCGTCTGTAGCTTCGCTCTCATCTGTCAGGCTGAAGGCTGGGCGGAGGAGCGTCGTGACGGCGACAGTTTGGCCCTCCACTGCATGCCTGTCCCGGTGGGCTGTGCTAAATAGTGTGGTCTCTCCACCGTATGTCTATTCAAGTGTGTTGCGCCTAACGACGTGGTCTCTCCACCGTATGCCTGTACTGGTGGGTTGTGCTGATTGGCGAAGTCTCTCCACCGTATGCCTGTACTGGTGGGTTGTGCTGATTGGCGAAGTCTCTCCACCGATGGCTGCACTGATGTGTTGTACTGACATGTATTGTCTTTTCACCGTACTCCCGTACTGGTGTGTGTACTGACCACGTACTGTCTTTCCACCGTATGCCTGTGCTGAGTTGTTGTATCGCTATTGCTGTACATTTGATGTAATTTCTCCACCGTATGCTGTTGATAGTGTTATTTGCGCGCTGAGGGCACTCCAAACTTCATTGGATGTAAAAGTATCTTAGGGATATAGCTTGATATTCATTTAATTCGGTTGTTCTAAGAGGCCTGTTCTTCCAACGCACGCCTATCCAGGCTGGTTGCCTTGGAAACTTATCGGCGTCTCGCGACGGAGTTGCCTGCAAAGGATTGAACTGTACTGATTGGGGTGTGTATGGCTGCAAAATGATGGGACTTAAACAATAGTGGCAGGCCATCACTCACCACGATCATGCCATTGCTGGTGGGGCCGACCATTGGGGATAGTCCTCTCCACCGTATGCCTTGCTAGTGGGCCCACCATCGGCGTAAGTTTCTTCTCCAACCGTATGCTGCTGGGCCATCGTTATTAGCACGATGAGGAGGCTCTTGAAGCTTCATGGGGTAGGCATAACGAACGCAGGGTACCCCAGGTTCATCAGTCAAAATTAAGTGTCATGCTTACAGTAACCGGATACGTTGGAAACATACCGACCACTGACTGCTGCAATAAACAACTGTGAGCGAAAGAAGTTGGAACATTTTCAGAGGCAACAACGCGATATGAAACGGATGAACAGCATTACTGAAATGCACATGGCGTGCAATACAGAAGAATGACGAACAATACCATGCAGACTAGCCGGTATATCTCTGTGCCGACCGGTGCGCCGACGCATCGCCAGGGGGACGCACCGAGAAAAGCTGCGATCCTGCCAGGATTCGAACCTGGAATCTTCTGATCCGTAGTCAGACGCGTTATCCATTGCGCCACAGGACCGTGCAGGGTGGTGAATAGGGGGACAATTCCGGCGCAGAGAGTTTTGTAAGGGAGGGGGGGGGGGAAGTTAGGATGCTTGGAAAGCTTTATGACCTGGTTGATGACAGGTGGAATGAAGACCGCTGGTTGGGGGACTAGAGTGTCCAAGAACTGTCAATACGTTGGAAAGACTTACTTACTTACTTTTACTTTCTGGTATGAGTGCAAATGGAATGAAGTCCGCGGAATATGGCCACTTTCAATGACGTGCGGGATTTACCCGTTCCATACATAAATACAAATGAACATATCAAGTTACGCTGAGCACGAGAATAAAACCCAATGAAACATCTCGAGCCATACTTTATTATTTATGTGTATTTTGCCTTACTCCGGCAGAGCTCGCGAGTAAATGCCTTTCACCATTGTGGAGCCAAGGATGATACGATTTTGCTTATGCGAAAAGTTGCAATGCCCTCTGTTAGCAAACACATCCATCAACTGAAGGTCCAAACCAGATTTGTGGTGGTAATAGACAGCGCCCTCTTTTGACAGAAGGGCATTCACTAGAACTTCGCGTTTCCGGTGCTCTCTGCAGGCAAACCCAACATTGTGTTGTCCCGTAAGCCTCTTGCAACATCGTCTACCACTTATGATTGACGAATGCTGCAAGTACCTACGGATGGTGCACATTCTGACTGTTCCAGTATTCGACACTTAACAAATCATATTCGGCTTCTCCAGCAAGAAAGTATCACATAAACAATGTCAAATAGTAGTTTAGACCGTGTATTTACCTTTTTCGCCATTGTCCAAGGTGTACCGTCGCTTTTTCAGTTAACCAGGCCGGCTATGTGAGCTTGCAATGGCACCAAACATCTTGACTGCGCAGTTCCGTAACAGTTTATACCCTTCGAACTATCCAAAAATGCGCTCCTTTATTGCTGAAAACTTACGGTCAGCGACCCGTGTTCGCGAAGGTGCTTGTTTCTGAGAACGTAACGTCTATGACAGGTCACCCACCCCCACTTAAAAGATTGTTGCTTACTCATATTTCAAGCAATGATTATATACTTATCAAGCTCCCAAACATGATGATATAACGATAAAAACGACATTACCGTGCCAACATTGGCTACCTTGTCCTCATTTGAGTTTTCAAGCTATCGCTTAAGAGTGGAAAGATAGCAGAACATTCCTGGCACGTGATCACCTCGTAATCATAGGTGCAGTTTGAAACGGCGCGTATCGACAATGTTACCAATGTTTGCTTGAGAACATCGCTGAGCCAGCCCCGCCTGGCTTAATGAAGGTCGGCAACTGTTAGCAGAACTCTAAACACGCTGCAGCCGAACTGAACTCTGCACTAAGGCCTAAGAAAGAATCGCTCTGTTTGTGGTCTCGCTGCCATCAGTCAGGCTAAAGTCTCTGCGAAGAAACACAGTGATGGCGACAGTTTGACTCTTCGCCGTATGCCTATCCAGATGGGTTGCGCTAAATAGTGTGGTCTCTCCGCCGTATGTCTACACAGATGGGTTGTGCTAAATAGTGTGGTCTCGCCGCCGTATGTTTATTCAGATGGGTTGTGCTAAATGATGTGGTCTCTCCGCCGTATGTCTATCCAGATGAGTTGTGCTGATTAGTGTGGTGTCTCCGCCGTATGTCTATCCAGATGGGTGCTGCTGATCAGTGTGGCCTCTCCGCCGTATGCCTATCTAGATGGGTTGTGCTGATCAGTGTGGTCTCTCCGCCGTATGTTTATCCAGGTGGGTTGTGCTGATCAGTGTTGATCTACGCTGGTGTATTCTGCCAATTGGTGTAGTGTCCATCGTGTGGCTGTTGGGGTTGCTTGTGCTGATCGGTGTGGCCTCTCCGCCGTGCGCCGGTACTGGTGGGTCGCTCAAACTGATAAAGTCTGCCCACCATATACATGCCCTGGTGCACTGTGCCAACAAACGTGATCTCTCCTCTCCATGCCCGTCCTAGTGGGTCTTGTTGATCAGCGTGGTCTCCGCACCATATGCCTGTACAGCGTGGTCTCCGCACCATATGCCTGTACTGTTAGGATGTGCTGACCGACATATCGCTCTGTAGACCGTTGCGCCCACGCACCGCCAGCGGAGGCAATGAGAAAAGCTTCGATCCTGCCAGGATTCGAACCTGGAATCTTCTGATCCGTAGTCAGACGCGTTATCCATTGCGCCACAGGACCAGTTGTCGACGTTTGGAGGGAT
>NW_023596805.1:1121040-1167342 GCF_011947565.3 Pollicipes pollicipes | reverse complement strand
AGATGCATACTCCTAGCATTGCAATGTGATGATGCCTGCGCTGAGAGTCTGAGCGGGAGCGTAGAGACCGTCAATCGGTGCGGTTCTCTCCGCTGTATGCTTGTCAGGATTTGTTGATACGATTGGTGTGGTCTCTCCACTATACACGCTTCAACGGTAAGCGCGATAAACACAACAAACAGAGAACGCAGGAAAATATAGGTTCATTCTAACGTAAGTACCCTGCATACGGTGTCAATGCGGAAGAGTGTGCCGACCACTGCGTGATGGTATAGACGCAAGTTGGCACAAGGTTGAACCATGCACAGACCAGCCAAGGAGAAAACATCGATCCTGCCAGGATTCGAACCTGGAATCTTCTGATCCGTAGTCAGACGCGTTATCCATTGCGCCACAGGACCGTCTGTCACCTTAAAAGGGCAGGCTTTCTGCCGGGAGGGATTACACGATTAGTTAGGGGGTTGAGGGGTGTGTGTGTGGGGGGGGGGGGGGGTTTCAGGGATCAAACAAGTTTGTCATGATCTTTGATCAAAGTCGGATTCAAAAGGGACAGGAGGCTATGCGCTCTTCCATGATGGTTGAAAGAGCGCTGTGTTTTATTCTTTTTGCTTAATCTTGGTTAAACTGCAGTGGCAGTAATGCCAATTATTGCTGGGCTGCTACTTAGCTGTGCATAATGCATTGTGTTGTATCACCTGATAAAGCTGCTCTCTCTCTGTCCACGATATTTTGTTTTTGGTTATATTGTCCAGTGAGCTTTGCAGCCTCAGGAGAAATGCGCAGTGGCTTTAAACACCTCAATAATCGCACATTTGTATTGGGATTTTTACAAGCCAACCAAAACCGCTGTTTTAATGGCATTGCCCAATACAATAGCTTTGGGTTTTTCCAAAAGCTTTATGGTTCTGCAAGGTAAAAGGTGCCATCTCTAATCGTCACTTTGATTACATTTTTCGCACGAGTCCGATTAATCATATTCCTAATACGCTGATGCCCACATACATCCTTGCAAAAGCTAGCGTGCAGCTAAAAGTACTCGATCCTGCCAGGATTCGAACCTGGAATCTTCTGATCCGTAGTCAGACGCGTTATCCATTGCGCCACAGGACCGACTGTGGGGGTGCGGAGGGTAATGAAAACTGGGGGGGGGGGGGGGCTAGGGGGAACCAGGGATAAGGAATTTTGATGTAATTCTTGATCAAGTTCTGACTCAAAGAGTTTAGATCCTGACTCGCAGGGATCTAGTGTCATTTTCCGTCGTGTTTAACTCCAGGACTGCAGTTTTTGAGAACGCGTGTCAGCGAGACCGTTTTTATTTACTTTTGATGTGGATTTAGCCATTGTTTGCCACTTACCCCGCCCCCAAATCCTGTCCGTAAAAGGTCTTAAAAACTGGGGGATCTATGTTTTATGCACAAAAACACTCCACCGCTTGCATTCAATTTCGAAACTGCACACTGCACACACTGCTTCGAACCGTTTAGGCTTTACGTAATCGGAAATCTTACTCTTTCTTTATTAGTTCCATAAAGGCAGCAAATCGTGGTCTTATTTGCATTCAAAGAAAGATAAAGCTTGCCTGTTCGGACGGCTTGTATGTTAATTCCTGGCAATTAGACAGCACAGTTTTCAATAAATGGGATTCTTGATATCGGAAACTGCATGAACCTGGGATCAGTAGCAGCAAATATATGAACTTTTAGAAAGCGTGGCGCCTGGTTTGGGCTCACTCGCGTTGAAATTGCGCTCATATTTGGCAGGTTAGATACGATATTATTTATCACCTGCTCCCCGCACTTTGTGTTACTGCCTTATCCGTTCCAGGTGCCACTGCAGCTTCACTGTTGCAGCGTGAGACAGGCATTTTCTCAGCTATACGCATGGTGGCTTTTACCTGACTGCCATTGAGCCATTTAAAATGCGCAACGTGTAAATAAGATATGCGTGCATCTTATAAACCAGCGGGTGTATTTTTGTTGCCTACTAAATTTTCGGTGGTAAAATTGGGCGGTTGGTGTGTGGTATAAAAAGATATTAAGATATAAAAAATGGTATGATGGTATAATAAAGATATAAAACAGATATTACATACCGCCTGGAGGACCATAACCAGAAAATTTTTTGAAAAAGCTCTAAAAGCACGCCAAAATACGCATGTTTTCTACTCTACTCAGTGAATATATGCAACTCACACACACACACCACTGCACGGTAGATTTTTAATTCATCTCAGGCCTTAACTAAAACCACTCGATCCTGCCAGGATTCCAACCTGGAATACTCTGTTCCGTAGTCAGACGCGTTATGCGATGCGCGACAGGACTAATTTTTTGGAGAGAGGGGAGGTTTTCCGGAGGAAGAGTAATGCAATGGGGAGGGAAGGCACAAGTGTAATATGATCTTTGATATAAGGGGATCAATTGGACCGGGTGGATCACGTGCTTTCTCAAGACGGCCGAAAGCGCAGAAACGTTCACTAATCACGTGCAGCTTGACCCGGTCCGTTGAGCTTCGTCCATCAAACAGACCCAATCTAAAGGGGTGGTGCTAGATGCACCCCTGCCACATTATCCATGCAAAGAAATCTGTCCAATTACGCTAAATACAAGTAAAAATATTAACCTAATGCACTAGGAAACATTTTTCTTCCCGCTTTTTGCCCCGCTCCCTAAAAGTAAGTGGGTAAATCCTTATTCTTTAACGGCCAACGGGCAGGAGATTTGAAAAGCTGCATGTCATATTGCGCCTTGCTGATAAACACGCCCACCAATCGTACAGACCAGTCAAGTAGTGATGATGTATGGGGTACTCTGACGGAAGGGCAGCACCAAAACTGTTCTGGTGCTTCATGTAAGCAGACTCTGCATTGTGCTTTCACATAAAACCTTCGTAGTGTCGTCCACCATGTCATTTCCATTTGCCCTGAGCTGCAGATGCGGATGGTAGACAGCCTGGTTGTTACGGAAATTGACATTTTACAATCGCGGTCTGTGTCTTCAGGAAAAAGTGTGTCGCAAATAATACTGAAAAACAATGTAGCCCGCGCTGTTCAGCCTTGCCAACCAAATATCTCGGCCCCGAATTCCTAACGTATACCACGTGATTATAGAATAATTCCATCTCTGGCTGCTGGCAACGGCGTTCGCTCGTGATATTCAGTTGTGAAAACATTTGCTTCAGAAAGCGTGACGTTCGGCATTGGTCGGAACACTGGTGTTGAAAACTGACTCATGGCTAGAAAAAAAAAACCAGTAAGAATGGGTTGGTCCGCGGCATCACCGGAAACCATGTAAGCTGGAAGATCCGTATGGATGCGGCGTGACTGTGACAGGTCATTACTCCCTTGTATTACGCACGGGCGGGTCGCGATGATCTGTAAGGTCTTTCCAATGCATGCCCGGTGTGATGACCGGTTTGATCTTCCCACAGTTTGCCTGTAAGGATTGGTTGTGACGGCTGGTGTGGTCTCTCCGCCGTATGCTGCTGCCGTCGCTATTCGCAGGCCGATGATGTTCTTAATCTTCGGGGGTAATATATTGCAGGATGACGTAGGTTCACGGTCTCACATGAGCATGCTGCATGCAATACCCGTACGGTAAAGTATGCTGACCGCTGGGTGTTGGTACAAATACAAGTTGAACGAATTCTGGAGCATGGGCAGAGGGACAAAAACGATGTGGACGTATGAGCAGCGCGATTGAAGTGCACGTGACGAGCGATACAAAAGAATGAGGAACAACGCAATTCGGACTAGTCGATATCTTTGCTGTGTCGACTGGTGCGCCGACGCTCCGCCAGCGGAGGCTACGAGAAAAGACGCGATCCTGCCAGGATTCGAACCTGGAATCTTCTGATCCGTAGTCATACGCGTTATCCATTGCGCCATAGGACCGGCTGATGGGGCGTAAGGGGAATATATTTCGGGGGAGGGGCAATGCAATAGTCGGGGAGGGGGGGGGGGGGTCAGGCAAGCTTGCAAGAGTCAGGCAAGCAAATCATGCTGCACCCTGTTCGCTAATGCACACCCAGGTCGCATAGACCTGGCGGCAGGCGAGCGGTGGGGATAAATAATTTTAACGGAATGGGCAGCACTAGAATCCTTTTCTGGTGTATTACGCCGATACCCACCACTTTGGCCTGCCCAGTAAACTTCCTGCGATATCGTCTTATCGAGGCCATTTGTGATTGGCCAAAGCTGGAGGTACGGATGGTGGTCAGTATGCTTGTTCAAGTGATTAACGGTTTGCAATGCTTCTTCAGTAAGTAAGCACCCCGCAAGCAGCGTCGCGAAACAAAGCAACCAATGCTGCTACAAAACCCGGTGGACGAAATATCTCGGTTGCAAACCCCCATCAATTTATACCGTACATCTTTTAAAGAATTACGCTTTTTGTTGCTAGAGGCTGCATGAGCCTGCGATGAGCGGTTGCAAATATATTGGCTTCAAAAAACGTGACGATCCAGATGAGCCTAAATACTGATGTTGAGAATTGCCTCATAGCTCTGAACGAATAATCTATGACAGAGCTTGATCCAGCACCACATTTTCGGATTGGGTCCATTTGGTTGACCAAGCTGCACGAGCTGGGCCAAGCTGCACATTACGGAGCAAAATTTTCGCCGTCTTCAGCCATCGTGAGAAAACGTATGGCCCACCTGTTCCGCTTGGTTCTCCCTATGGTTAAGGATCATACCATGATTGCCTACCCCTCCCCCATTGCATAACCCTTCCCCAGAAAATTTCCCTTCCAATATACAGACATCTGAGACATAAACAGACATCTGAGGTGAGCAAAACAGGTTTTTCGCTGACTTCCCCACTTTCTTCTTAAAGGCCGCTGGGCTCAGTCCCCCAACGCGACGGAATACGAAGTCACACCTCCACAGGCTGAGCTCCACACTTATGCCAATGCTACCAAGACCAAGCAAAACGAACATAACGCCATGTTTCTGGCCGTGATGGGAAAGCGCAAAACATTCCTGTCCCCTTTCAATCGGACCTTGATCAAAGATTACGTCAAGCTTGCTTGATCCCTGCCCCCCCCCCCCCCCCAAAGCACATCATTGTATTGCCCCTCCCGCCAAAAAACCTATCCTTGTACTGCATCAATCGGTTCTGTGGCGCAATGGATAACGCGTCTGACTACGGATCAGAAGATTCCAGGTTCGGATCCTGGCAGGATCGTAGGTTTTCCCCTTGCGTCCGCTGGCGGTACGTCGGCGCACCAGTCGGCGCAGTGATATATCGGCTAGCCCGAATGGCGTTGTTCTTTAGTCTTTTGTATTGCACGGTAAGTGCATTTCGAGCTGTTCATCTGTTCATATCGCACCGCTACTCTGCTGATGTTTTAACTTCTCTCTATTACCTGTGTTTATGGCAGCAATCAGTGGTCCTTATATTCTGACTCATCGGTATTGTATGCAAGACACTCATGTGCGACTGTGAGCCCAGATTATCCTGTGCTCGTTGTTTTACCCTTTGAAGCTCAAGAGCCTTATCAGCGTGCAAATAACGGTGGAAGAAGCGTACGGTGGAGAGACCATACTAATTGCTACCACCCGCCAGGACAGATATACGGTGGAGAGACCGCACTAATTGCTACCACCCGCGAGGACAGATATACGGTGGAGAAACCACACTAATTGCTACCACCCGCCAGGACAGATATGCGGTGGAGAGACCATGCCGATCAGTATGACCCTGACCCCACCTTGTCTGACCCCTGCCCCCTCCTCCCACACACACCGTTGCATTAACCCTGTGCATAATGTGACTGCTCACTTTGCTTAGCTCTAGAATGTGGAACACCATTGCCTCGGGATTTCTGGTGATGTGGTAAAAAAATGCACGGAAGGTACACCAATCATTCGACTTAATTTTTCAGTTATATCCTGGTACTCGGTGTAAATTAATGGTCCCATTTGTACCGGTCTATGCAATAGGTGGATCCAGCATAAAATTTCTGGATGGGTTTAACTTCGTGGATCTGGAAATATTTTTATTAGGTCATAGAACAAATTGGAGTCCCATTTTTTACGTGGCACTAACATAGCTACATAACGTAACATAACATAACACAACATAACATTGATGACCTCGTCTCTTCCCTCCACTTTTTTAAATGATGTGCTTTCCTACTCGCTGTCCCTTCCCGCTCCATTGTATTTTTCCTGAACAAAAAAGCTCACCCCCAAAAACTACCATTTTTTCTTTAGGGCCATGAATAACGCGTCGGACTGCGAATACAAATATTCCAGGCTAGATTTCTCCCCGTAACTTATACGGAAATCATAACATTTAATGTTGTAGCAAGCTGAAATAGTTTGGAACCAAGTGTGCATCGTCGGAACTTTTTCAATCAATCCAGCGCCTTCGTCGCAAAACATGTGTCCGCAAAATTCTTGGAACTTCAAAGAGCAGGTTTTGGAGGCTAAGCAATGAACAATGGGTAAACAGACATCTGAGGCAAGCAAAACAGGTTTTTTTCGCTGACTTCCCACTTTCTTCTCAAAGGCCGGTGGACTAAAGCCCCAACGCGATGTAATAAGAAGTTCACCTCCACAGGCTAAGCTCCACGCTTATGCCAACGCTACCAGGGCCAAGGAAAACGAACATAACGCCGTGCTCTCGGCCGTTTGGGAGAGCACATAGTATTCCTGCCCTCTTCCAACCGGACTTCGATCAAGGATCACTTCAAGCTTGCCTGATCTCTGCCCCACCACACCATTGCATTGCCCCTCCCCCAAAATACCTGCCCTTTCTGCCCCGTCAGTCGGCTCTGTGGCGCAATGGACCAAGCAAAACGAACATAACGCCGTGCTCTCGGCCGTATTGGGAGAGCACACAGTATTCCTGCCCTCTTCCAACCGGACTTCGATCAAGGATCACGTCAAGCTTGCCTGACCCCTGCCCCACCACACCATTGCATTGCCCCTCCCCAAAAATACCCGCCTCTTCTGCCCCATTAATCGGTCCTGTGGCGCAATGGATAACGCGTCTGACTACGGATCAGAAGATTCCAGGTTCGAATCCTGGCAGGATCGAATGGTTTATTTTTCTGACCGGTTTTAGAAAAATGACCATCCGGACAAAAGCGCACTTAAAGTGAATTAAAGAAAGTGTGACTTACCTGAATATAAATCTAACTATACAATAAACGCTACAAGTAGCCGCTTCTCCCATTGCTGTGCACGACCGTAAGACATGGGAAAAAGTCTTGAAGGATGTTGTCAGTTATTGGTGGCAAGTATGCCTGTTTTGTGGGTGCTTTAGAACTCCCCTTATAAAATGTTTTGTTGTTGTGCCTCCAGGAATCACGTACCAATGCGTAAAACTGCATACTTGGACAGACTGCGCACGTGCACCAAGTGTAACGCCAAAAATTTGAATGCGTAAAAATGATACACCGATTGGTTAACAAAACGTATACGCACATTATTACATGTTCTACATTATACATAGCTCAACAGCAGGCAACTTATGCTCACTAAACTTGTCACTGCTGAAACGGGTTACTTTTCAAAAAGACGTATATGCCTCCTGCAACAGTAGAGACGCAGTAACAAACAGAATGGCCACGGACAGTACCACAAAATTCGGAGAGCAGAGGATGAACAACGCACGATCTCAGAGGTGAACAATGAGCAAAACTGCGCTGTGAGCGAGCCCGGTTAAGCTGTCACGCTTTAATAGCAGTTGAAATGCTTGCTACCAGTGATGCCAGGTGCATGCAGTTTTTAAGAACAAGAAGCCGAACTATTTAAACGATTTACTGTGCTAATTGTTGAGGATTTGGATGCAAGGCGTCCAATTACGTGACTTTCAACTGCAACATTCAAAGATAACGGTGACTTACAGCCTCCGTGGAACTAACATTCAGAAAATGCAATTTCAACTTGTAAAAAGCTTAAGCAGTTCTAAAAGTTTGTGCAGTGTGCAGGGGGAAAGTAAGTGCAAACGACCAGGCGTTTTCGAGCAGAAAACATAGATGCATCAGTTTTGAGGAGCTTTTAGGACAGTTTCGGTGATCTAATCAGCAAACAATGGCTAAAAATACACCAACAGTAATGAAAACGGATTGCTCGTTGAATTTAGCACCCTTCCCAAAGGGTGGGGGAATGGACACTTCAACTCGACTGAATAAGAAGCTGACTGCGCCTTTGCCAGTCAGGCTCAAAATTTGGTGCCAGTTTCACCAAGATAAGAAAAACGAGCAAAATTCTGTGCCTTCTGCTGTCTTGGAAGGGCGCGGAGTCGTCAAAGATTCATTAAATTCGACTTTGATCAAGAACTGCAAGTTTGCCTAACCCCTGCTACCCTTCCCCCTCTTCCCCATTCCCTTTGCAAGGGACGACTCCCTTCCCGTTCTCATAGTGTTAGTGTTCTCATAGTCTCATTGTGTTAGTCTGTGCTTGGTTCAACCTCACTTCAACCTATATTTTGGAGTTTTTTTTGCCGCACTCAGGAGTCAACAGCCGGCCTTATCAGCTGTGCGTGTGCAGAATACTCTTGTGAGAGTGTAAACCCTGACGTTTGCACAACCAGACCAACACGCTTCTATCCTTCGTTCGTTGTAGTAACCACAAGCGTCATCAGTGTGCCAATAACGACGGCAGCAGCGAACGGCGGAGAAGACCCACAGGTTGGCACCACTCGCCAGTACAGTGGAGAGACTACACCGACCTGCATTACAATTCAGAAAGGCGTGTAATGAGAGATCGCAGAGACCGCAGAGACCACACCGATAGTTCACTACGGGCGGAGGCTTAGTACACACAGTGGCATGCATATCGGACAGTCTTAATGGTATTGTTCCTAGAATACGGTGGAGAGACCACACCGACGAGTATAACCCTAACCACAGCTTGGGCTACCCCTGCCCCCTTCCCCCACACATCATTGCATTATCTCTGTGCGTAATGCGATTGCTCACATTATCAAAACGTTCTGTTGCTCAGCTCTAGAATGTGGAAGAGCATTGCCTAGTGATTTCTGGTGACGTGGTGAGAAAATACTTAGAAGGCACTCTCATCACTCGGCCTAAGTTTTCCAGTTATATCCTGGTATTCCGTATAAATAAGTAGCTCCATTTGTAGAAATCTATGCACCAGGTGGATAGAGCACAGCATTTCTGGATGGGCTTAGCTTCGTGGATTTGGTGCCACTTTTATTAAGTCATGCAACAAATAGGAGCCTCATTGTTCCGTGGCACTAACGTAACTCATGACTTTGCCCCATTCTTCACTTCACATTTCATTAATGTTGTCATCAAGCTTCCTAACCGCTGCCCCGTCCCCGCTCCACTGTATTACTCCTGCGCCAGAATAGCTCCCCTCCAAAAATTGGCAGCCGTGTCTGTGGCGCAATGAATAACGCGCCGTACTGCGGGTGAGAAAAAATCCAGGTTTAATTTCTCCCCGAAACTAACACGGAAATCTCGAAATTTAATATTGCTTCAGACTGAGATGTTTCGGAGCCAGGTGTGCATTGTGCAGCGTCAGAGCTTTCTTCGATCGGTCCAGCTCCTTCGTCGCAAAACATGCGTCTGACATATTTTTGGAACTTCAAATATTACGTTTCGGGAGCTAAGCAATGGACAATAAAGAAACAGACGTTTGAGGTGAACAAAACAGGATTTTCGCTGATTTTTCCTCTTTCTTCTCAAAGGTCAGTGGACTCAAGCCCCAACGCAACAGAGGACGAAATCACACCTTCACGGGCTAGGCTCCACGTTCAATGCCAGTCTCACCGAGATTAATAAAACAACACAATCCCATGCTTCCGGCCGTGGTGAGAAGCACATAGTATTCCTGTCCTCTTCCAACCGGAGCTCGATCAAGGATCACGTCAAGCTTGCCTGACCGCTGCCCCACCACACCATTGCATTGCCCCTCCCCCAAAATACCTGCCCCTTGTGCCCCGACCAACCGGTCCTGTGGCGCAATGGATAACGCGTCTGACTACGGATCAGAAGATTCCAGGTTCGAATCCTGGCAGGATCGCAAGTTTTCTCCTCGCGTCCGCTGGCGGTGTGCCTGCGCACCAGTCGGCACAGCGATATATCGGCTAGCTTAAATGGCTTTGTTCTTTATTCTCTTGTATTGCACGCTAAGGGTACTTCGCGCTGTTCATGCGTTCATATCGCACCTTTGCCCTCCTGATATTTTAACTTCTTTCGATTACCGTGTTCGTACCAGCAATCAGTGGTCCGTGTATTCTAACTTATCAGTATTGTATGCAGGACACTTATGTGCGACTGTGAGCCCAGATTATCCTGTGTTCACTGTTTTACCCCTTGGAACTCAAGAGCCTCATCAGCGTGCAAATAACGGCGGGAGAGGCATACAGTGGAGAGACTACACTAATTGCTACCACCCGCCAGGACGAACACACGGTGGAGAGACCACACTAATGGCTACCACCCGCCAGGACAGATATACGGTGGAGAGACCATGCCGATCAGTATGACCCTGAACCAACCTTGTCTGACCTCTGCCCCTCCTACACACACCGTTGCATTAACCCTGTGGATTACGTGATTGCTCACTTTGCTTAGCTCTAGAATGTGGAACGGCATTGCCTCAGGATTTCTGGTGATGTGGTGAGAAAATGGATGGAAGGTACACCAATCACTCGACTTAATTGTTCAGTTATATCCTGGTACTCGGTGTAAACTAGTAGTTCCGTTTGTGCGGATTTATGCGATAAGTGGATCCAGCATAAAATTTCTGGATGGGCTTAGCTTCGCGGATTTGGCAATGTTTTTATTAGGTCAGAGAACAAATTAGAGTCCGATTATTTACGTGGCACTAACATAGCTCATGGCCTCGCCTCTTCCCTCGATCCGCTTTTTAAATGATGTCGTGATTTCCTAATCGCTGTCCCTCCCCGCTGCATTGTATTTTTCTTGTTCAAGAACACTTTCTTGCACAAGAACACTCACCTCCAAAAACTGCCTGTTTTTTCTGCAGGCCATGAATAACGCGTCGGACTGCAGATAGAAGTATTCCAGACTAGATTTCTCCCTGAAACTGATACGGAAATCATTAGATTTAATGTTGTAGCAAGCTGAAATATCGTCGCAAAACATGTGTCCGCAAAATTCTTGGAACTTCAAAGAACCGGATTTGGAGGTTAAGCAATGAACAATGGGTAAACAGACATCTGAGGCAAGCAAAACAGGTTTTTCGCTGACTTTTCCCACTTTCTTCTCAAAGGCCGGTGGACTTAAGCCCCAACGCGATGGAATAAGAAGTTCACCTCCACAGGCTAAGCTCCACGCTTATGCCAACGCTACCAGGACCAAGCAAAACGAACATAACGCCGTGCTCTCGGTCGTATTGGGAGAGCACATAGTATTCCTGCCCTCTTCCAACCGGACCTCGATCAAGGAGCACGTCAAGCTTGCCTGACCCCTGCCCCACCACATCATTGCATTGCCCCTCCCCCAAAATACCTGCCCCTTCTGCCCCATCAATCGGTCCTGTGGCGCAATGGATAACGCGTCTGACTACGGATCAGAAGATTCCAGGTTCGAATCCTGGCAGGATCGAATGGTTTATTTTTCAGACCGGTTTTAGAAAATGACCATCCGGACAAAAGCGCATTTAAAGTGAATTAAAGAAAGTGTGACTTGCCTGAATATAAATCTAACTATACAATCAACACTACAAGTAGTCGCTTCTCCCTTTGCTGTGCACGACCGTAAGACATGGGAAAAAGTCTTGAAGGATGTTATCAGTTATTGGTGGCAAGTATGCCTGTTTTGTGGGCGCTTTAGAACTCCCCTTATAAAATGTTTTGTTGTTGTGCCTCCAAGAATCACGTACCAATGCGTAAAACTGCATACTTGGACAGACTGCGCACGTGCACCAAGTGCAACGTCAAAAACTTGAATGCGTAAAAACGATACGCCGATCGTTTAACAAAACGCATACGCACATTTTTACATGTTCTACATTTTACATAGCTCAACAGCAGTCAAGTTATACTCACTAAACGTGTCACTGCTGAAACGAGTTACTTTTCACAAAGACATATATGCCTCCTGCAACAGTAGAGACGTAGTAAGACACAGAATGGCCACGGGCAGTACCACAAAATTCGGAGAGCAGAGGATAAACAACGTACGATCTCAGCGGTGAACAATGAACAAAATTGCCCTGTGAGCGAACATGGCCAAGCTGTCACGCTTTATAACAGTTGAAATGCTTGCTACCAGTGGTGCCAGGTGAATGCAGATTTAATAACAAGAAGCTGAACTATTTAAACGATTAACTGTGCTAATTGTTGAGAATTTGGATGCAATGCGTCAATTACGTGACTTCCAACTGCAACATTCAAAGATAACGGTGATTTGCAGCCTCCGTGGAACCAACACTCAGAAAATGCAATTTCAACTTGCAAAAAGCTTAAACAGTTCTAAAAGTTTGTGCAGTGTGCAGAGGGGAAAGTAAGTGCAAACGACCAGGCGTTTTCGAGCAGAAAACATAGATGCATCAGTTTTGAGGAGCTTTCAGGACAGTTTCGGTGATCTAATCAGCAAACAATGGCTAAAAATACACCAACAGTAATGAAAACGGATTGCTCGTTGAATTTAGCACCCTTCCCAAAGGGTGGGGGAATGGACACTTCAACTCGACTGAATAAGAAGCTGACTGCACCTTTGCCAGTCAGGCTCAAAATTTGGTGTCAGTTTCACCAAGATAAGAAAAACGAGCAAAGTTCTGTGCCTTCTGCTGTCTTGGAAGGGCGCGGAGTCGTCAAAGATTCATTAAATTCGACTTTGATCAAGAACTGCAAGTTTGCCTAACCCTGCTACCCTTCCCCCTCTTCCCCATTCCCTTTGCACGGGACGACTCCCCTTCCCGTTCTCATAGTGTTAGTGTTCTCATAGTCTCATTGTGTTAGTCTGTGCTTGGTCCAACCTCACTTCAACCTATATTTTGGAGTTTTTTTGCCGCACTCAGGAGTCAACAGCCGGCCTTATCAGCTGTGTGTGTGCAGAATACTCTTGTGAGAGTGTAAACCCTGACGTTTGCACAACCAGACCAACACGCTTCTATCCTTCGTTCGTTGTAGTAACCACAAGCGTCATCAGTGTGCCAATAACGACGGCAGCAGCGAACGGCGGAGAAGACCCACGGGTTGGCACCACTCGCCAGTACAGTGGAGAGACTACGCCGACCTGCATTACAATTCAGAAAGGCGTGTAATGAGAGATCGCAGAGACCGCAGAGACCACACCGATAATTCACTACAGGCAGAGGCTTAGTACACACAGTGGCATACATATCGGACAGTCTTAATGGTATTGTTCCTGGCATACGGTGGAGAGACCACGCCAGTTGCTACAGCTTGCCAGTAAAGCCATGCGGTGGGGAGACCGTATCAAGTCACACAGCACACCAGTGCAGGCATCAACAGTGAAGAGACCGCGCCAGTTGCTACAGCCTGCCAGTAAAGCCATGCGGTAGGGAGGCCATATCAAGTCACACAGCACACCAGTGCAAGCATCAACAGTGAAGAGACCGCGCCAATTGACACAACCCACTAGTTCACGTATACGGTAGAGAGACCACACCGATCAGTATTACCCTAACCCCAGCTTGGGCTAGCCCTGCCCCTCCCCCACACATCATTGCGCGATTGCTCACATTATCAAAACGTTCTGTTGCTCAGCTCTAGAATGTGGAAGAGCGTCGCCTCATGATTTCTGGTGACGTGGTGAGAAAATACTTAGACGGCACTCTCATCACTCGGCCTAAGTTTTCCAGTTATATCCTGGTATTCCGTATAAATAAGTAGTTCCATTTGTAGAAATCTATGCACCAGATGGATAGAGCATAACATTTCTCCATGGGCTTAGCTTCGTGGATTTGGTGCCATTTTTATTAAGTCATGCAACAAATAGGAGCCTCATTGTTCCGTGGCACAAACGTAACTCATGACTTTGCCCCCTTCTTCACTTCACATTTCATTAATGTTGTCATCAAGCTTCCTAACCGCTGCCCCGTCCCCGCTCCACTGTATTACTCCTGCGCCAGAATAGCTCCCCCCCAAAAACTGGCAGCCGTGTCTGTGGCGCAATAAATAACGCGCCGTACTGCGGGTGAGAACAAATCCAGGTTTGATTTCTCCCTGAAACTAACACGGAAATCTCGAAATTTAATATTGCCACAGACTGAGATGGTTCGCAGCCAGGTGTGCATTAAGCAGCGTCAGGGCTTTCTTCGATCGGTCCAGCTCCTTCGTCGCAAAACATGTGTCCGACATATTTTTGGAACTTCAAATATTAAGTTTCGGGAGCTAAGCAATGGACAGTAGAGAAACAGACATTTGAGGTGAACAAAACAGGATTTTCGCTGATTTTTCCTCTTTCTTCTCAAAGGTCAGTGGACTCAAGCCCCAACGCAACAGAGGAAGAAATCACACCTTCACGGGCTAGGCTCCATGTTCAATGCCAGTCTCACCGAGATTAATAAAAAAACACAATTCCGTGCTTCCGGCCGTGGTGAAAAGCACATAGTATTCCTGTACTCTTCCAACCGGAGCTCGATCAAGGATCACGTCAAGCTTGCCTGACCGCTGCCCCACCACACCATTGCATTGCCCCTCCCCCAAAATACCCGCCTCTTGTGCCCCGCCAACCGGTCCTGTGGCGCAATGGATAACGCGTCTGACTACGGATCAGAAGATTCCAGGTTCGAATCCTGGCAGGATCGCAAGTTTTCTCCTCGCGTCCGCTGGCGGTGTGCCCGCGCACCAGTCGGCACAGCGATATATCGGCTAGCTTAAATGGCTTTGTTCTTTATTCTTTTGTATTGCACGCTAAAGGTATTTCGCGTTGTTCATGCGTTCATATCGCACCGTTACCCTCCTGATATTTTAACTTCTTTCGATTGCCGTGTTCGTACCAGCAATCAGTGGTCCGTATATTTTGACTTATCAGTATTGCATGCAGGACACTCATGTGCGACTGTGAGCCCATGTTGTCCTGTGTTCACTGTTTAACCCCTTGAAACTCAAGAGCCTTATCAGCGTGCAAATAACGGCGGGAAAAGCGTACGGTGGAGAGACTTTGCCGTCCCGAACACTCCACCAGCACAGGCATGCGGTGGAGAGGCCACACTAATTGCTACCACCCGCCAGGGCAGATATACGGTGGAGAGACCACACTAATTGCTACCACCCACCAGTACAGGAATACGGTGGAGAGACCACACTAATTGCTACTACCCCCCAGTACAGGCATACGGTGAAGAGACCACACTAATTGCTACCACTCGCCAGTACAGGCATACGGTGGAGAGACCAGACTAATTGCTACCACCCGCCGGGACAGATATACGGTGGAGAGACCACACTAATTGCTACCACCCGCGAGGACAGACGTACGGTGGAGAGAGCACACTATTGCTACCACCCACCAGGACAGACATACGGCGGAGAGACCACACTAATTGCTACCACCCGCGAGGACAGACGTACGGTGGAGAGAGCACACTATTGCTACCACCCACCAGGCCAGACATACGGCGGAGAGACCACACTAATTGCTACCACCCGCGAGGACAGACATACGGTGGAGAGACCACACTAATTGCTACCACCCGCCAGGACAGATATGCGGTGGAGAGACCATGCCGATCAGTAAAACTCTGACCCCACTTTGTCTGACCCCCCCCCCTTCTCCCACACACACCGTTGCATTAACCCTGTGCATAACGTGATTGCTCACTTTGCTTAGCTCCAGAATGTGGAACAGCATTGCCTCAGGATTTCTGGTGGTGTGGTAAGAAAATGCACAGAGGGTACACCCGTCACTCGGCTTAACTTTTTCAGTGATATCCTGGTACTCGGTGTAAATTAGTAGTTTCATTTGTACGGGTTTTTGTAATAGGTGGATCCAGCATAACATTTCTGGATGGGCTTCGCGGATTTGGTAATATTTTTTTATTAGGTCATAGAACAAATTAGAGTCTCATTTTTCCATGGCACCAGCATAGGTCATATCCTTGTCTTCCCCCTCAATTAACATTTTGTCAATGCCCTCATCAAGGTTTCCTAACCGCTGTCCCTTCCCACTCCATTGTGTTATTTCTCAAGAAAAGCTTACTTCTAAAAACTGGCAACCGTGTCTGGAGCGCAATGGATAACGCGCCGTACTGCGGATGAAAATATTCTAGGTGCGATTTCTACCTAGAACGAGCAGGGAAACAACAAAATTTGATGTCGTAACATGTTGAAATAGTTCAAAACCAGGAGTGCATCATGCAGCGTCAGAACTTTGCTCGATCAGTCACGCGCCTTCATAGCAAAACGTGCGCCCGACAGATTTTTGGAGCTTCATAAAATTGGTTTAAGAGACTAAAAAATGAGCAATGGATAAACAGACATCTGAGACAAAATACGGAGTTATACCTCCACAGGCTAAGCTCCACACTTATGGCAACGCTACCAGGATCAAGCAAAACGAACAAAATGCTTTGCTTTCGGGCATGTCGGGAAAGCACAAAACATTGCTGCCCCCTTCCAATTGGACCTTCACCAAGGACCACGTCAAGCTTGCCTGCCCCCTACCCCCCCCAAACATATCATTGTATTGCCCCTCCCCCAAAATGCCTGCCCCTTGTGCCCCATCAATCGGTCCTGTGGCGCAATGGACAACGCGTCTGACTACGGATCAGAAGATTCCAGGTTCGAATCCTGGCAGGATCGCGGCTTTTACCTTACTTCCGGTGGCGGTGCGTCGTTGCACCAGTCGGCATGGCAGTGCATCGACTTGTCTGTATGGTATCGTTCTTCCTTATTTTGTATTGCACGCTACGTGCATTTGAATCGTGCTGTGCATCCGTTCATGTCGCACCATTGCTCGGTACATGTCTTGACTTCCGTTGATTATCTGTGTTTATAGCAGCAATCAGTGGTCAGTTTGTTCCAACGTATCTGTATTGTATGCAGGATACTTATGTGATATCATGAACCCAGAATATCCTGTGTTTATTGTATTAGCCACTGAAGCTGAAGATCCTATCAGCGTGCACATAACGACAGGAGAAACATGCCGTGGAGAGACTACACCGTTCCGAACACTCCACCAGTACACGCATACGGTGGAGAGACTACACCGTTCCGAACACTCCACCAGTACACGCATACGGTGGAGAGACTACACCGTTCCGAACACTCCACTAGTACACGCATACGGTGGAGAGACTACACCGTTCCGAACACTCCACCAGTACAGGCATACGGTGGAGAGACTACACCGTTCCGAACACTCCACCAATACACGCATACGGTGGAGAGACTACACCGTTCCGAACACTCCACCAATACACGCATACGGTGGAGAGACTACACCGTTCCGAACACTCCACCAATACACGCATACGGTGGAGAGACTACACCGTTCCGAACACTCCACCAATACACGCATACGGTGGAGAGACTACACCGTTCCGTACACCCCACCAGTACACGCATACGGTGGAGAGACTACACCGTTCCGAACACCCCACCAGTACATGCATACGGTGGAGAGACTACACCGTTCCGAACACTCCACCAATACACGCATACGGTGGAGAGACTACACCGTTCCGAACACCCCACCAGTACATGCATACGGTGGAGAGACTACACCGTTCCGTACACCCCACCAGTACAGGCATACGGTGGAGAGACC
The DNA here is from genome assembly GCF_011947565.3 of Pollicipes pollicipes. Lineage (NCBI taxonomy): Eukaryota > Metazoa > Arthropoda > Thecostraca > Pollicipedomorpha > Pollicipedidae > Pollicipes > Pollicipes pollicipes. The sequence continues at coordinate 1,149,652 of NW_023596805.1, read as the reverse complement.
ACACCGTTCCGAACACCCCCACCTGTACAGGCATACGGTGGAGAAACTATCATTTGGTAGACCAACGAGTGCAGCCCCCTCCTGTGTTTGTGGTATTAGCCACTGAAGCTCAAGATCCTCATCAACGTGCACATAACGACGGAGGAACATACGGTGGAGAGACCACACCGTTCCGAACACCCCACCTGTACAGGCATGTACAGGTGTACAGGTGTACCAACCAGTGCAGCCCCCTCACCTTTTATGACCCCGTCGCCGGAACGGCAAAGGTGGATAAACAGCAACACATAGGCTGGCCACCAGCAATACCGCAAAATTCGGGGAACAGGTGATGAACAACACCTTGTCCCGGCTGTTAACAATGGGGAAACAATGACAAAACAGTAACAACTTACGTTTCTACGTCTGCCACCACTGATCTCAGGACCAAAAAAGCCCCAAGGACAAGAAACCTAGCCATTGAAATTTGTGCTGCCCTAGTCGTCAAAAATTTGCATTCAACCCATCCGAACAGGCGACTTTTACTTTCCTTTTCATGCAGATGTGACTTCGGCTTACTGCCTCTATGGAACTTACACGGATTAAAATAGAATTCGCAGAATGCAAGAAGCTTTACCAGTTTGAAACTGGGTGTCCAGTGCGCAGTGTCGAATGTGAGTGCAAACGGCCGGGCGTTTCCGAGCACAAAACATAAATACATCAGTTTTGAAGAGTTTTCAGAGATAGTGTGATGCGCTAACGAGCGAACAATGGGTATAATTACCCCAAAAGCAAATGAAAACGAATTCCTCGCTGAATTTGACCCACTTTCCAAAGCCTGAGAAACCGGACACTACGATTCGACTGAATAGGTATCAAACTACATAACTGCTAGTCAGGTTCAAAATTTGACGCCAGTTTTACCAAGATCAAGAAAACGAGCAAAGATCGGTGCATTCCGCCGTCTTAGGAGGGGACAGGGTCGTCATATTTTCCTTAAATTCGACCTTGATCAAGAAAGGCATCAAGTTTGCCGAGCCTCTGCTACCCTTCCCTTCGTTCCACATTGCCTTTGCGCAGAATGACTTACCGCCCCCCCCCCCCCCTCCCCCTTCCGTTCTCGTAGTGTAAGTCCGTGCTTGGTTCAACCTCGCTTTAGTCTGTATCGGTAGCAGCACTCAGAGGTCAACGGACCGCCGGATCAGCTTTGCGTGCCGAACACTCTTGTGAGAGGTTGAAATTAGGCGTGTGCACAACTAGGCCAACATGCTGCTATTCTTCGTTCACTGTAATCGCAAGCGTCATCAGTGTGTCAATAACGATGGCAGCAGCGTACAGTGGAGACAGACCACCGACTGGCACCACTCGCCAGTACTGTGGATAGACTACACCGACCGGCACTACAGTTCAGGACAGGCATACAGTTAGAGACTACGTCGATAATCGCATCAATTCACTAGAGGCATACAGCTTAGTACATACAGTGGCATCCATACCGGCGAGTCCAGAGGTGTCGCTCTTGGTATGCGGGAGAGACCATACCAACTGCTGCAACCTACCGGATCGGTGGGGGCATACAGTGGAGAGACTATACCAACTCACACAGCACACAACTGCCAGGCATCGACGGTGGAGAGACCGCACCAGTTGCCACAACACACCAGTGCAGATATACGGTGGGGAGATCACACCAGTTGACACAACACACCAGCACAGACATACGGTGGAGAGACCACACCAATTGCCATAACACACCAGTACAGCCATATGGTAGAGAGATCACACCAATTGCCACAACACACCAGTGCAGATATACGGTGGGGAGATCACACCAATGGATACAACACATCAGTGCAGGCATGCTGTGGAGAAACCACACCAATTGCTACAACACACCAGTACAAGCATACGGTGGAGAGACCACACCAATTGCTACAACACACCAGTACCGACAGGAAAACACCAGCACAAGAAAATACACAGAAGATACACCCGGCATGACATTTCATTTGCATCCCGGTATTGGATGTGAATAAGTTGTTCCATTTGTAGGAATTTATGTAAAAGGTGGATCCAGTAAAACATTATCGGATGGGTTTACCTTCGCGGATTTAGTGCCAGCCTTGTTAGGTCATGCGATAAATAGAGTCTCATTTTTCCGTGGCACTAGCATAGATCCTATTCATATCCTTGCCTTTTCCCTCAAGTCACATTTCATCGATACTATCATCAAGTTGCTAACCGCTGTCCCTTCCCTACTCCATTGTGTTATTGCGCAAGAAAAGCTCACCTCCAACAACTGACATTCGTTCCTGTAGCGCACTGAAAAACGCGTCGTACTGCGGATGAAAATATTCCAGGTTCGATTTCTACCTACTACGAGCAGGAAAATAATAAAATTTGACGTTGTAACATGCTGAAATGGCTCAAAGCCAGGTGTGCAGTGTGCAGCGCCAGAGCTTTGTTCCATCGCCTTCACCAGGTCACCTGGTCCAGCGCCTTCACCACAAAAGGTGCGTCCGCCAGAATTTTTGGAACTTCAAAAATAGGTCTTGGTGCCCAAGCAATGAACAATGGATGCACAGTCATATGTGGTAGACAAAACGGGTTTTTCGCTGACTTTTCCCATCTTTCTTCTTAAACGTCGGAGGACCGAAGCCCCCGACGCAACGTTACTCGAAGTCACATTTCCACAGGCTAAGCTCCACACTTATGCCAACGATACCAGGATCAAGCGAAACGAACAGATTGCTGTGCTTTTGGTCGTGATGAGGGAGCACAAAACATGCCTGTCCTCTTTCAAGCGAACCTTGATCATGGATCATGTCAAGCTTGCTTGACTCCTGCCCTCCAAAGACATCACTGCATTGCCCCTCCCCCCGAAATACTTGCCTCTTGTGCCCCATTGATTGGTCCTGTGGCGCAATGGATAACGCGTCTGACTACGGATCAGAAGATTCCAGGTTCGAATCCTGGCAGGATCGAAGGTTTTAGTCGTAGCCTGGGCTGAATGAAGGATCACTCGGGCAGCGGTGCACTAATCAAACATGTTTGAATTACCTCAAGGTAAATGTAAATGTACGATTAGCGCTTGAAGCAGAGGCGCCAGTGTTACGCCGGCACGACTGCAAAATATGGGGAAAACCTCCCAGGGCTTTTAGCAGCTGTTACTGACTAATGCGTGTTTTGGCGTGCTTTAAAAGCTTCTGTTCAAAATAGCTTCTTGCTGTGCTCCCGGCATTGCATTACATTTCCTTAAAGTGCCCGCTCAACTGTCCAATTTTACCACCCGAAAATTGATAAATAAGAAAAATGCACCCATTGGCTAATACAGCGCATGTATATATTACTTACATTTTACACATTTTACACAGCGCAGCAGCACTAAAGTAATGGTCACCAAGCGTAAACTGATATCTTATCAAAGAAATGTATGACCCCTTCTGCAACACTGAAACACAGTGACACATACACTGGCCATGGACAATACTGCAAAATTCAGGTAGCAGGCGATAAACAAGGCGCTGTTTCAGCTGTTAACCATGAGTAAAATTTCATTGGGAGGTTACCCAGCGCAATTGTCACGCTCTCTAAGGGTTTATATGTTTTTCATCACTGATTCCAGGATCATACAGTTCTCAACAACGAGAAACCAAGCCACTGAACTTGTGCTGTAGTAGTGGTCGGATATTTGCGTAAAAACCATCCAAACAGGCGAACTTTACCTTCCTTTGCATGCAAAAATGATTACAACGTGCTGACTCTTTGCAAGTAATGTGGATACTATGCAATTTTCAAATCGCCTGCAGCTTAAACGATTCCAATCTGAATATGCCGTGTACAGTGTCGAAAGTGAGTAAAAACGGTAGGGCGTTTTCGTGCACAAAACTTGGAGCCACTAGTCATGGTGACATTATACGGCTAGGATTGGGGGGCCAAGCAGCAAACAATGGCTCAATCCACACCAAAGGATAAAAACGAGCTTTCCGCTAAACTTGAAGCACTTTCTCCTCACAGGTCAGTGTACTGGAGCTTCTTCTTCTTGATCTTCCGCCGCGGAAGAGGAAGCCATGGGCCCCACAGACCAGATTCCACATCTGGCCCCATTTTCAACAAGATGAAAAAAAGGGACTCAGCTCAGCTCTTTTGGCCGTTTTCAGAGACCACAGAGTCCTCATGTCCCTCTAGATTCCGACTATGGTCAATAACCTCTCAAGCTTGTCTCACCCTTTTACCCTCTGTCCCATTGCATTACCTTTTCCGCAGAATTACCCCTCCTCGCTTTTTCGCGTGGTCCTGTGGCGCAATGGATAACGCGTCTGACTACGGATCAGAAGATTCCAGGTTCGAATCCTGGCAGGATCGCAGCTTTTCCCGCTGCCTCCGCTGGCAATGCGTCGGTATTGGCCGGCTGACACGGCGATATATCAGCCATGCCGAATGTTGATGTCCTTATCTCTTCTGTAATGCACGGAATCCATTTTTTTACCAAGCTGTTCACCTGTTCATATCGCACTACTGCCCCGCACATGGTACAACTTTTATTCAACCTGTCTTTGTAGCTTTGCGGAGGGATCCGCATGCTCTACTGTATCGGTCTTATACGCAGTGTGCTCGTGTGAGACCGTGAGCATAGTAGTGTACACAAATAGACCAACGTGCTAATTATACGGCGTTCGTTACAGTACTCCCAAAAGCCAAGGGCGTCATCGACTTGTCGATAACGACGACAGTAGTGAACGGCGGAGAGAACATATCGATGGGCAAAACCCACCTAAACAAGTATACAGAGGAGAGACTGGACTGATCATGGTAAGCCACCAAAGCAGTCGCACAGTGGAGACACCCCACAGATGCGCAGCCCACCAGAACAGGTATACGATGGAGACCACACTGCTCATCTCAGCCCACCAGAACAGGTGTACAGTGGAGAGACCACACTGCTCATCGCAACCCACCAGAACAGGTATACAGTGGAGAGACTACACTGCTTATCGCAACCCACCAGAACAGGTATACAGTGGAGAGACCACACTGCTCATCGCAACCCACCAGAACAGGTATACAGTGGAGAGACTACACTGCTCATCGCAACCCACCTAAACAAGTATACAGTGGAGAGACCGGACTGATCATGGTAAGCCACCAATGCAGTCGCACAGTGGAGACACCCCACAGATGCGCAGCCCACCAGAACAGGTATGCAATGGAGACCACACTGCTCATCGCAACCCACCAGAACAGGTATACAGTGGAGAGACCACACTGCTCATCGGAACCCACCAGAACAGGTATACAGTGGAGAGACTACACTGCTCATCGCAACCCACCAGAACAGGTATACAGTGGAGAGACTACACTGCTCATCGCAACCCACCAGAACAGGTATACAGTGGAGAGACCACACTGCTCATCGCAACCCACCAAAGCAGGCATACAGTGGAGAGACCACACTGCTCATCGCAACCCACCAGCACAGCCGCACAGTGGAGGTGCCCCACCGATGGCAGAGCGCACCTGTGCAGACATACAATGGATACACTCCACCATGTGTGTGTACAGGGGGCCATGAAAATGGGGGAAGTCTCTCCATTGTATACTTGCACTGGTAGGCTGTGCCCACCAGTAGGGTCTCTCCACCCTATGCTGCTGTTGTCACTCTTGATACACTGGTGACGCTCGTGCGCTTCAGGAGTACCGCAACGACCGAAGGATAGAAGCATGTTGGTCTATTTGTGCGCAAGGCTAGGTTCACGGTCTCACGGTCTCACAAGAGTATTCTGCATACGTTGCTGATATGGTAAGAGCCTTTTGACCACTTAGCGCTGCTATAAATGCAGGTTGAAGGAAGGTTGAACTGTACACAGGTCAGTAAGATATGAGCAAATGAACAGCGTGACAAAATTGTGCCGTTCGTGTATTTCAAAATCGAGAAAATCAACATCTAGCCTGTCCGAGATATCGCCGAGCCATCTGACGTGCCGACACACCGCCAGCTGAGGCCATCGAGAAAAGCTCCGATCCTGCCAGGATTCGAACCTGGAATCTTCTGATCCGTAGTCAGACGCGTTATCCATTGCGCCACAGGACCGCTTGAGGGATAGAGGGGTGAGGAGTCAGCCTCCGGAAGGGTAGAGAGGGGAGGAGTGGTAGTAGGGTAAGGTAAATTTGATGTGGTTCTTGATCAAGGCCATGTTAAAGGGAACACAATGACTCTGCGCACTCCCAAGACGGCTGAAAGCACCGAACTTTGTTCGATTTGTTTGATGTTGATGAAACTGACGCCAATTTTGGAACCTTTTGAAAATTGGTCATGTTGGGAGGAATGCCGTTCTTTTCGTTGATTTCGGCGTAGGTCTAGCCATCCTTCAGTGGGTTGTCTCCTAAAATTTTTCCAAAATGGTCCTCAAAACTTGGATACCCACGTTGTGTGCCAAAAAAGACTCCAACGCTCGCTTTCGAAACTGCACGCTGCAAGTCCAGATTCAAACTGTTTAAGTTTTTCAAGTCAAAAATTGCGATGTTTGTATGTTGATTCCATGGAGGCCGTAAATGGTTATTATGTTTCAATGTTGCAAGTAAAATTCACCTGAGCAAACCGCTTGGATGCACATTTTTGACAAGTCGCACACAACAACTTTCAAAATATAGGGCCTCTTTTTCCTGAAGTCTGCATGAACCTGAGATCATTAGTAGCAAACAGACTAACTGTTGTGAAGCTTAACAGCTGGATTGGGTTCGCTCGCAATGATATTTTCTTTATTGTTCACAGCTGAGACAGGGGTTGTTCATACCCTGCTTCCAAAATTTTGCAGTATTGCCCGTGGTCACTGTGTGTTCTCCCTTTCCTCTGTTGCAGCGGAAAACCACCATTTACTTGAAAGGATGCCAGCTTTAGCAGAAATACGCATGGCGATTAAGTTGACTCCTGCTGAGCCATATGAAGCATGCAACAATGTATGTATACATTGTATTAGTCAACGAATGGGTTGGTGTTTGCCTTCAAATCTTTGATGGGCACAATCGGCCACCGAGCACGCAGTCCAATGAAATATTACATAATGCCTGGGTGTAACACAACAGCAAGCGATGTTGAAACAAAAGTTCAAAAAACTTTCAAAACGGTCGTGTTTGCCAGCAAAAGCTGCTAAAAGCCTTAAGGGCTTTTCCCCATGCTTTGCGGTTGTGAGAAGCCAAAGAAAAAGCCTCTGCCTGCAGCATTAATTGTACGGTTAGATTTAGATTAAGATAAATCACTCTCCCTTTAATGCACCGCCGCCTGAAACGTTCTCCATTCGATCCAGGCTGCAACTTAAGCCGCTCGGTCCTGCCGGGATTGAACCTGGAATCTTCTGCTCCGTAGTCAGACGTGCCACCCTCCTTTGACGTGTCACCCTCCTTCTGATCTGTAGTCAGACGTGCCACCCTCCTTTGACGTGCCACCCTCCTTCTGCTCCGTAGTCAGACGTGCCACCCTCCTTCGCGCCCCAGGGCAGCTTGTTCACAGCCTGAGGGAAGGTTTTCCGGAGAAAGGGTGTAGCAAGGGGGAGAAAGCGCAGGCGTAAGATGATCTTTGATCAGGGGTGGAATCAAATGGAGCGGGTAGGTCATTTGCTTTCCAAAAGCGGCCGGAAACGCCGAAATATTTGCTTCTATGCGCAGCTTGACGGCCGGTGGAAGTTGGCACACCAAATGAGCCTCCTGCGAAGATCTGGTGCAGGATTTGCCCCTGCCACAGATACCAGTCAAAGTTTCCAATTACGCTTGACACCAGTATGAAACTCCAAAGTGATTTTTCACCATAACACATTGGTTTCGCTGCTGTTCTTTTTTGTATCACCGCTTAAAAGCACTTATGTGGACCAATGTTTATCACTGAAGACATGTGGTCTCTTCCACCGTGTGCCAGTTCTGTTGGGCTCTGCCCATCGATGTCGCCTCTCCAACGCATCCTGCTGCCGCTGCTACTCACCGGCGTATGATGCCATCGAGCTTCAGGTATAATGCGAAACGAAACGAAAACAGGATGATCTAGGTCCACAGCCTCAAATGGTCAAAAGTGTGGTGCTTACTAAACGCTGCTATACATACAGGCTGAACAAAAGTTGGGCATTGGCAGAGCAACAGAACGAGATGAACAGCTGTGCGGTAGGATCGAAATTTACATGCGTTGCAAATAAGACAACAACAATATTCAGCGTGGCCAACAACGAAAACCCACGATCCTGCCAGGATTCGAACCTGGAATCTTCTGATCCGTAGTCAGACGCGTTATCCATTGCTCCACATGACCGATTGAAGGGGCGGGAGGGGAGGATATTTCGGGGAGGAGCAATGCAATGGTGTGGTGGGGCACGGATCAGGCAAGCTTAGAATGATCCTTCATCAAGGTCTGCTTGAAACGGTGCATAAATGCCATGTGTCCTCCCAACACGGCCGAAAGCGCGGAGTTATGTTCGTTTTGCTTGAACTTGTGAACTTAGAATCCAATGTGGAACCTAGCCCATGAAGTTGAAACTTTCTTTTCCGTCGCGTTCGGAGCTTCAGTCTACCGACACTTGAAAAGAAAGAGGGAAACATCTGCGAAAAACCTGTTTTGTTTTCTTTAGATGCATGTTAATCAGTTGTTCAGTACTGAGCCCCCAAAACCTTTTTCTAAAAGTTCCAAAAATGTGGTGTGTGCGTATTTTGCGACGCAGGCGCTGGACTGATTGACAAACATTCTGGTACTGCACACCTGGTTTTTAGCCATTTCAGCCCTTTACCAAATTAACTTGTATGCATACCGTGCTGGTTCCATGAAGAGATCTAACCTATAGTATTTTTATCTGTAGTAAGACGCGTTGTCCTTTGCGCCACAAAAACAACTGCCAGCATTTGGAGATGGGCTTTTCTTGCGCAGGAATGATACAACGGAACGGGGAGGGCTAAAAGTAATGGGTTAGGAAAGCTTGAAGAGATCATTGATAACATAAGGATTAAGTAAAGTGGCAGGGTCATGAGCTATGCTAGTGTCGTGAGGAAAATTCACTGAGGCTCTTATCTTTTGCATGATTTTTGATAAAACTCTCCCCAAGTTTACAAAGCTGAGCCCATCCGCAAATGTTAGATTGGATTCATCTATTCCATGGGTTGCTACAAATGAAAGTACTAAGTTACGCCAACCATCGGGATACACTTGAAAAGATTAAAAAGTGAGCGGTGCTCCTCCTGTGTGTGCTCTTACCACGTCGCTATAAATCATGTGGCAATGCTCTTCAACATTCTAGACATTCATCAGAACGTTTTCATAAGATGAAAAATCATATCATACACAGGGGTAACGCAATTCCGCGCGTGGGAGGAGGGGACAGGAGTGAAGAAAGCTGGAGTTAGGGTTTAACTGATCGGTGTGGTCTCTCCATCTCATGCCTGTCCTGGTGTGTAGTGCTGATCGGTGTGGTCTCCATCGGATGCCTGTCCTGGTATGTAGTGCTGGTCGGTGTGGTCCTTCCACCGTAGGCTGCTTCCGTCGTTTTTTAGTCGCCTCCGTCGTTTCAGGCTCTTGAGCTTCATTGGGTAATACAACAAGCACAGGATAATCAAGTTTAACAGTCTTACCTGAGTAGCCTGCAAACGATACCGATGCGTTAAAATATACTGACCACTGAGTGGTGCAATAAACTCTGGTTACGAAAAGAAGTTGACACATGTGCAGAGCAGCGGTACGATATGAAGAGATGAACAGGATGATTGAATGCACATGGCGTGCAAAAAAGAGAAAATAATGAAGAACAACACCATTTAGATTAGACGATATATCAGTGTGCCGACTGGTGTGCCGACGCACACCACACAAACACTGTGACTCTCTTTTTGCATGGCTTTACACAGCACCAATTCCTGAAAGCCGAAGCCATCCAGAATTGTTATACTGGATCCACCCATTGCATAGATTCCTACAAATGGATATACTAAGTGACACCGAATACCAGCATACAGCTAAAAAAGTTAAGGCGAGTGATGGGTGCACCTTTAGCGTATTTTCTTACCACGTCATCAAAAACCATGAGACAGTGCTCTTCCACATTCTAGAGCTAAGCAACAGAACGTTTTGATAAGGTAAAAAGTCCCATTATGCAAAGAGATAAAGCAATGGTGTGTGCGTGTGAAGAGGGGACAGGGGTCAGACGAGGTGGGGTCAGGGTTATTCTGATCGGCGTGGTCTCTCCACCGCATGCCTGCACTGGTGTGCTGTGTTAGTTGATGGAGTCTCTGCACTTGTTGCCTGTTCTGGCGTGCTGTGACAATTGGTGTGGTCCCTCCACTGTATGCCAGCTCTAGCAGGCTGCGCCGACCAGTGTGGTCTCTCCACTGTATGCCAGCTCTAGCGGGCTGCGCCGACCAGTGTGGTCTCTCCGTCGTACGTCAGGAACAACGCCATTTAGAATGTCCGATATGCTGCTGTTCTGGCTGGCACGCCGACGCACCACCAGCGGAGGAATGAGAAAAGTTCCGGACCTGCCAGAATTCGAACCTGGAATCTTTTGATTTGTGGTCTGACGCGTTACCCATTGCGCCACAGGACCGATTATCACCAGAAAGAGGAGAAGTATTCGGGCGAAAGAGTTATAAAAAGTGTGTGCGTGGGGAGGCGGGGGGGGGGGGGGGGGGGGGGCAGGTTGCACTGTTTTGTCTGTTGATTGATTTACTCTCTCAAACGTATGCATGTACTAGTGGGTCGTGCCGATCGGTGTGGTCTCTCCACCGTATGCCTGTCCTGGTCTGTAGTGCTGATCGGTATGGTCTCTGCACCGTATATTGTTACCGTCGCTATTTGTATGTTAAGGAAGGCTCTTAGGCCGTATTGGGTAATAAAACAAGGACAGGATACTCAAGTTTCACAGTTCACATGGGTATCCTGCATGCGACAAGGATACGTTAGAATATACTGACCACTGAACGCTGCCATAAACATAGGTAAACGAAAGAAGCTAAAACATGTACATAGCAACCGTGTGATATGAACGGATGAACAGCATGATTAACATGCACTTGGTGTGCAACACAAACGAATTAAAAAAAACGCCATTGATATTAGCTCACATTTCGCTGCGCGGACCAGTGCGCCGACACAACGGAAGGCCAGCCAGCGGAAGCAAAAAGAAAACCTGCGATCCTGCCAGGGTTCCAGCCAAAGAAGAAGCCCCTGGTTGCAGCGTTGATTGCACAGCTAGATTTATATTCAGATAAGTCACGCTTTCTTTAATGCACCGCTGCCTAAAACGTTTCCATTTGACCCAGGCAGCAAATAGAACCGCTCGGTCCCGCCAGGATTGAACCTGGAATTTTCTGCTCCGTAGTCAGACGTGCCACCCTCCTTCGCGCCCCAGGACAGCTTGTTCACAGCCCGAGGGAAGGTCTTCCGGAGAAAGGGTGTAGCAAGGGGGAGAAAGCGCAGGCGTAAGATGATCTTTGATCAGGGGTGGAATGAAGTGGACCGGGTAGATCACATGCTTTTCCGAGACGGCTGGAAACGCCGAAACTTTTGCTTTTATGTGCAGCTTGGCGGCCGGTGGGAGTTGGCACACCAAACGAGGCTCCTGCGAAGATCTGGTGCAGGACTTGCCTCTGCCACAGATTCATACTAGTTAAACTTGCCAATTACGCCCGCTACCAGTATACAACTCCAAAGTTATTTTTCGCAAGAACACATTGGCTTCGCTGCTGGTTTTTTTTGGTACCACTCCTTAAAAGCACGTATGTGCTTTTGCTTATCATTGAAGACATGTGGTCTCTTCCACAATGTGCCTGTGTTGGTGGGCTCCACCCATCGATGTCGCCTCTCCAGCGTATCCTGCTGCCGCTGCTATTCACCGGCTGATAATCCCCTTGAGCTTCAGGGATTATACGAAACGAAACGAAAGCAGGATGATCTGGGCCCACAGCCTCAAATGGTCAAAAGTGTGGTGCTTACTAAACGCTGCTATACATACAGGCTGAACAAAGGTTGAACCATGGGCACAGCAACAGAAGGAGATGAACATATTTACAGCAGGATAGAAATTTACATGCGTTGCAAATAAGATAACAACATTCAGCGTGGCCAACAACGAAAACCCACGATCCTGCCAGGATTCGAACCTGGAATCTTCTGATCCGTAGTCAGACGCGTTATCCATTGCGCCACAGGACCGATTGCAGGGGCAGAAGGGGAGGGTATTTCGGGGGAGGGGCAATGCAATAGTGTGGTGGGGCACGGATCAGGCAAGCTTGGAATGATCCCTGATCAAGGTCTGCTTGAAACGGTGCATGCATGCCATGTGTCCTCCCAACACGGCCGAAAACGCGGAATTATGTTAATTTTGCTTGAACTTGTGAACTTAGAATCCAGTGTGGAACCTAGCCCACGGAGTTCAGACTTCCTTTTCCGTCGCGTTCGGAGATTTAATCTATCGACATTTGGGAAGAAAGGGGGAAAAATCTGGGAAAAGCATGCTTTGTTTCCTTTGGATGCATGTTAATCAGTTGTTCACTACTGGAGCCCCCAAAACCTATTCCTAAAAGTTCCAAAAATGTGGTGTGTGCGTATTTTGCGACGCAGGCGCTGGACTGCTTGACAGACGTTCTGACACCCCTGTGCATGATATGATTTTTCATCTGATGAAAACATCCTGATGAATGTGCTGACCGGTGTGGTCGCCCCACCATATGTCTGTCCTCATGGGTAGCGCTGATCGGTGTGGTCTCTCCACCGTATGCCTGCACCGGTGTGCTGTGTTAGTTGATAGAGTCTCTGCACTTTTTGCCTGTCCTGGCGCGTTGTGTGCGTTTTTGCCTGTCCTGGCGAGTTTTCACTGTATGCCAGCTCTAGCGGGCTGCGCCGACCAGTGTGGTCTCTCCACTGTATGCCAGCTCTAGCGGGCTGCGCCGACCAGTGTGGTCTCTCCACTGTATGCCAGCTCTAGTGGGCTGCGCCGACCAGTGTGGTCTCTCCACTGTATGCCAGCTCTAGCGGGCTGCGCCGACCAGCGTGGGCTCTCCGCCGTACGTCAGGAACAGCGCCATTTAGAATGTCCGATATGCTGCTGTTCTGACTGGCACGCCGACGCACCATCAGCGGAGGAATGAGAAAAGTTCCGAACCTGCCAGAATTCGAACCTGGAATCCTCTGATTCGTAGTCTGACGCGCTACCCATTGCGCCACAGGACCAATTATCACCAGAAAGAGAAGTATTCGGGCGAAAGAGTTATAAAAAGTGTGTGTGTGGGGGGGGGGGGGGGCATGCTGCACTGCTTTGTCTGTTGATTGATTTGCTCTCTCAAACGTATGCATCTCGCGGGTCGTGCCGATCGGTGTGGTCTCTCCACCGTATGCCTGTCCGTGTGGGTAGTGCCGATCAGTGTGGTCTCTCCACCGTATGCCTATCCTTGTGGGTGGTGTCGATCAGTGTAGTCTCTCTACAGTATGCCTGTCCTGGTATGTAGTGCCGATCAGTGTGGTCTCTCCACCGTATGCCTATCCTTGTGGGTAGTGTCGATGAGTGTAGTCTCTCTACAGTATGCCTGTCCTGGTATGTAGTGCCGATCAGCGTGGTCTCTCCACCGTATGCCTGTCCTGGTATGTAGTGCCGATCGGTGTGGTCTCTCCACCGCATGCCTGTCCTGGTATGTAGTGCCGATCAGTATGGTCTCTCCGCCGTATGCCTGTCCTGGTACGTAGTGCCGATCAGTGTGGTCTCTCCACCGTATGCCTGTCCTGGTATGTAGTGCCGATCAGTGTGGTCTCTCCGCCGTATGCCTGTCCTGTTGGGCTCCGCCCATCGATGTCGTCTCCCCAACGTATACTGCTGCCGTCGCTATTTTCTGGCTGATGATGCTATTGAGCTTCAGAGATAAGACAACGAACGCAGGATGATCTAGGTCCACAGTCTCAGATGAATATCCTGCATACAAGGCCTTTCGGTTGAGTATGCACCAAAACAACAACACTGACACTAAACGTTGCTATACGTACAGGCTGAACAAAGGTTGAACTATGGGCAGAGCAACAGATCGATGTGAACGTATGTGCAGCAGGGTATAAATGTACATGCCTGGCAAATAAGACAACCACATTTTGCGTGGCCAACAACGAAAATCCACGATCCTACCAGGATTCGAACCTGGAATCTTCTGATCCGTAGTCAGACGCGTTATCCATTGCGCCACAGGACCGATCGAAGGGGCGAAATGGGAGGGTATTTCGCGGGAGGGGCAATGCAATGGTGCGGTGGGGCGGGTGTCAGGCGAGCTTAAAATGATCCCTGATCAAGGTCCACGTAAAGGGATGCATAAATGCCATGTGCTCTACTAACACGACCGAAAGCACGGAATTATGTTCGTTTTGCGCGATCTTGGCGAAATTGGAATCCAATGTGGAGGCTAGCCCATGGAGGGGTGATGTATTCCGTCACGTTTGGGGCTTCTGTCCACCGACCTTTGAGAACAAATTGGGAAAAGTAGGCGAGAAACCTGTTTTGTTTGCTTTGGATGCATGTTGTTCTATTGTTCACTGATTAACCCCCAAAACCTATTCCTGGAAATTCAAAAAAATCAGGTGAATACATGTTGTGCGACGAGGGCGCTGGATCGAGAAAAAAACCCTGACGCTGCTTGCACACCTGGTTTTGAACCATTTCACCCTTTTACAATATGAAGTTGCATGGTGCTAGTTCCGTGAGGAAATCTAGCCTAGAATATTTTTATTCGTAGTAAGACGTGTTAGCGATTGTGTCACAGAAACATCTGCCAGCATCAGAGATGAGCCTTTTTTTGCACAGAAATAAAGCAATGGAGAGGAGAGGGCTGAGAGCTAGGGGTTAGGAAATCTTGAGGATAGTTGAAAAGATATGCCTTAAGGGAGAGGAGGGGATTGGGTCATGTACTTTGCTGGCGTCCGGGGAAAAAAATCGCTGATGTCCTTATCATTTACATGACGTTTGATGCAAATGACACGAAATCAAGTCGACAAATCGCAAAGTTGACACCATCTAGAAATGCTATGCTGGATCTACCTTTTCCGCGAATTCGTCCGAGTGAAAGCACTTTGTTACGCCAAATATCGGAATTTAACCGAAAAGATGAAAATGGAACTGCGTTACCCCTGCAAACTTTCTTACAACGTCGCAAGAAATCATGAGGCAATGCTCATCAAACATTCCAAGGTCATTGAACAGAACCTTATCATAAGGTGAAAAACCACGTTATGCACAGGGGTAATGCAATTACGTGCGTGGGGAAGGCGGCGGGATGACCCAGCCTGGGGTTGGGGTTCTACTGGCCGGTGCGCTCCCGCCATTGTATGTCTTGCCCTGGTGTGTTGCGCTAATTGGCCGAAAGCTAGGCTAGCCGAAACATTGCTGTGTCGACTGGTGCTCCAACGCACTGCCAGTGGAAGCAAAGAGAAAAGCCTCGATCCTGCCAGGATTCAAACCTGAAATCTTCTGATCCGTAGTCAGACGCGTTATCCATTGCGCCACAGGACCGATTGTCATCAAAAATGAGAGGACTTTTCTGCGATGGGGTTATGGGGTTATCCAAGGGAGAGCGGGGGGGGGGGGGGAGGAGGGGCGGCACTGGCTGGTCTTCCAATTGATGTAGTCTCTCCACCGTATGCCCGTTCTGGTGGGTAAGTGTCGATCTGCATGGTCTCCCCAACGCATGCTGCTACTGTCGTTATGTGTACGTTGATGAGGCTCTTGAGCTTTATTGGGTAATACAACGAACACAGGATAATCAAGGTTAACAGTCCCACGTGAGTGTTCTGCATAGAATGTCGATAGGTTAAAATATACTCCTGCCGCTGAGTGGTGCTATAAACACAGGTAAACGAAAAAAGTTTGATCATGTGCAGAGCAACGGTAGAATATGAAAGCATAAACAACATGATTGAAATGCCCCTGGCGTGTAATACAAGTCCATGAAGAACAGCGTCATTCAGGCTAGCCGATCTATCGATATGCCGACTGGTGCACCGACGCACCGCCAGCGGAGGCGATGAGAGAAGCTGCGATCCTGTCAGGATTCGAACCTGGAATCTTGTGATCAGATCAGATCTGATCTTCAGTCAGACGCGTTATCCATTGCGCCACAGGATCGATTTATCGGGCAGAAGGGGAGGGTATTTCGGGGAGACGAAAGAAGAGCGAGGGGGGGGGGAGGCTGGGAACCAGGCATCAGGAAGGCCTGAAATGCCCCCTGATCAAGGTCCGCTTGAAAGGACACATAAATGCCGTTTGCTCTTCCAACACGGCCGAAAACGAGGTATATGCTCATTTTGCTTGATCTTGTTGAAATTGGCATCCAATGTGGAATATAACCCGGGGAGGCTATTTCGCATCCCGTCGCGTTGTGAACTTGAGTCCACGAACCTTTGAGAAAAAAGTGGGAGAGGGCCGGTGAGAAAGCTGTTTTGTTTTTGGATGCATGGCAATCCACTGTTCACTGCTTAACACCAAGATCTATGCTTGGACGGCCGAAAAATCTGGTGGATGCATGTTTCGCTGGACCAGTTGAAACAAGTTTCGACACCGAACAATGCAAGCTTGAATTCCAACCATTTTAGCCTTTCACAACCTGAAGCTGTGTGATTTCCATGTTAGTTTCATGCAGGAATCTGTCCTAGAATGGTTTTATCCACAACAAGACGCGTTATCAATTGCACCACATAATCAACTACCAATATTTGGAGGTGAGCTATTCTTCTGCAGGAACAATACATGAGATCATTGATGAAATGTGGATTGAGGGAGGGAGGGGCGGGGGGCAAGTCATGAGCTACGCTAGTGCGCAAGAAAACGAAACATTGAAAATCTTATCTTTTGCATTATTTTTTGTACCAATGGCACCGAATCTGCGAAGCCAACCCAATTCAAAATTTTTAGGGGATCCAGGTATTCCATAAAATCCTACAAATGCAGCTACTGATGCCACAACGTGCATTCAGCTACAACTGAAAAGTCAAAAAAATAAGATGTGCCCGTTTGTGTATTTTCCAACCACGCTGTCATAAATCATGGGGCAATGCTCTGGAACATTCTAGAGGCATTCAACAGGACGTTTTCATAAGGTGAAATATCGCGTTAGCCACAGGCGTAATGCATTGGTGCGTATGGGAGGAGTGACAGGAGGAGCAAGCTGATGTAAGGGGTTACACTGATCGGTCTGTTTCTCACCGCCGTATGCCTGTACTGTTTGTTCTCAGCGCCGTATGCCTGTACTGTTTGTTCTCACCGCCGTATGCCGTACTGTTTGTTCTCACCGCCGTATGCTGTACTGTTTGTTCTCACCGCCGTAATGGCTGTTACTGTTTGTTCTCACCGCCGTATGCCTGTTCTGTTTGTTCTCACCGCCGTATGCCTGTACTGTTGGCATTTTGCAACTGGCGCGGTCTCTCCACCGCTGATGTCTGCACTGGTGTGCTGCGTCAGTTTGATACAGTCGCTCCAACTGCAATGCCTTTTCCTGGTGTGCTCTGACCATTGGCATGGTTTCTCCACTGTAAATCTAGTCTGGTGTGTTCTTGCAACAGGTATAGTCTCTCCACCGTATGTCTACACGGTATGAAGTATCGATCGATATGGTCTCTCCATTATATGCTTGTGATGGTGGGTAGTGCCGGTCAACGTGTCGTTCCATCGTATGCCTGATAATTCAAGAGATCATTGATGAAATGTGGATTAACTGAGGAAGAATCGGGCCATGAGCTATGCTAGTGTCGCGAGAAAAACAAAGCATTGACATTCTATCTTTTGCATGCTTCTAATACAAATGATATCAAATATGCGAATCCCACCCCATTCAAAATGTTATGCGGGATCCATCTATTGCATGAATTCCTACAAAAGCAGCATTATTTACTCCAAGGATCGGGATGCAACTGAACAGGCTAAAGTAGCTGTGTTCCTTTTCTGTATTTTCTTTCCACGCCGTCACAAATCATGAGGCAGTGCGCTTCAATATTCTAGACGCTTTAAAGTTAAAAAATTCAACAGGACGTTTTCACAGTGTGAAACATGGACGTTATGCACAGAGCTAATGCATGGTGTGTATGTGTGGGAGGAGGGCCGGGGAGGCAAGCTGGGGTTAGGGTATGCTGACTGGTTGTGATCTCCCCACCGTTGATGTCTGCACTGGTGTACTGTTGTCTTCCGTTGTGTGTCCTGTCCTGGTGAGTTCTAACCATTGGTATGGTCTCTCCACTGTATGCCTGTGTTCTGGTGGGCTGTGCTGGTCAGTGTGGTCTCTTCGCCGTATGCCGGGAGCAACGTCATTTAGATTGTGCGAATATGGCTGCGCTGTCTGGCGCGTCGACGCACGCCAGGGGAACAATAGGAAAGGTCCCGATCCTGCCAGGATTCGAACCTGGAATCTTCTGATCCGTAGTCAGACGCGTATCCATTGCGCCACAGGACCGGTTTGCAATGCAGGAAGGGCGAGTATTTCGAGAGGGGGGCGGGGGCGCAATTTAACGGTGTGTGGTTAGGGATCAAGCAAGCTTAACGTGGTCCTTGGTCCGGTCCGATTGAAAGGGTATAGGAATTCTATGCGCTGTCCAAACATGGCCAAAAACACGGGACTTTGTTTGTTTTACTTGATCTTGGTGACATTCGCATAAAATGCGGAACCTGGCGCGGGGGGGGGGGGGGAGAGCTCCTATCCAGTCGCGTGAGGGCTTTCACATCTAGTCAGTACATGCTTTTCGCAGAAAAGGTCCGGAACGGTTGTACACGTTTCTACACTGAACACCCGGCCCAGACCCATTTCAGCTTTTTGTGCTTTGAAATGTGGCGCTTCCCTGGTTGGCTTCATGCATACACAAGTAGTTGCGCTATTTATGCATTTGATGGTAATGAATACGCCTTTATAATTATCAAAAATACATTGGATGCTAATACATACATACATATATATATATATATTATATATATAATATATATATAATATATATATGCCATAAATTGCGCAAATCATGCCATGCCAAAGATCCATACCAATGGGACTGCCAAACTCCACTACACGCTAAGCAAGTTAAGACAAGTACGTGTACGTAAAACACCAAGGGCGATGCCCTGCTTTCGGTCTTGTTTTACTCACTACATCAGAATTGATTGCAAAAGCTGTTCGTCACTGTTATACTAAGCAACAGGAGCTTTTGCAAATTATTTGCAACCATCGATCCTGTACGAAGCAGCATATTATGCGGCCAATGTCCTCATTTCACAAAAAAGCAACAGAAGTTGCATTATCTACATGTATCTTTATATATATATATATATATATATTATATATATAATATATATATTAGATATATATATGCATATATGTGTACTGATGATCTGTGCTCATCGGTTCCACCGTATGTCTGCAGTGAATGACTATAGATTGGGGTGGTGTCTCCACCCTAAGCCTGCACTGATGGGTTTACCAATCCGTGTAGTCTCTCCAACGTACGCCGGTGCTGGTGGGTTTATCAATCCGTGTAGTCTCTCCACCGTAAGCCGGTGCTGATGGGCTTACCAATCCATGTGGTCTCTCCACGTACGCCGGTGCTGGTGGGTTTATCAATCCGTGTAGTCTCTCCACCCTAAGCCTGCACTGATGGGTTTACCAATCCGTGTAGTCTCTCCAACGTACGCCGGTGCTGGTGGGTTTTATCAATCCGTGTAGTCTCTCCACCGTAAGCCGGTGCTGATGGGTTTACCAATCATGTGGTCTCTCCACTGTATGCCTGTGCTGATGGGTTTACCAATCCGTGTACTCTCTCCACTGTACGCCTGTGCTGATAAGTTTACCAATCCATGTAGTCTCCCCACCGTATGCCGGTGCTGGTGGTTTTATCAATCCGTGTAGTCTCTCCATTGTTGGCCTGTGGTGTTGGGTTTAACAATCCATGTAGCCTCTCTACCATAGCCGGTGCTGGTGGTCTTACCAATCCGTGCAGCTTCTCCACAGTATTCCTGTGCTGTTGGGATTGCCAATCCGTGTAGTCTCTCCAACGTACCCCGGTGCTGGTGGGTTTATCAATCCGTGTAGTCTCCACTGTACGCCGGCGCTGGTGGGTCGCGCCGATCGGTGTAGTCTCCCCACTGTATGTTGCTGCTGTCGTTATATTTTTTATCATTGTGTCGTTGTTGCGTTAACACGATAATGACGCTTTGAAACATCAATGTGTAATGCAACGCAAGCACGATAGCATAAGTTCACAGTCTGACATAAGCATCCTACATACAATACCGATACGTTGGAATATACCGACCACTAATTGCTGCTGTAAACACAGGCGAACGAAAGAAGTTGAAATATGTACAGAGCAGCGGTACGGTATAAACGGGTGCACAGCTTTATTAAAATTCACATGGTGTGCGACAGAAAGTAACGAAGAACAACCATATCTTGATCGTGCAACATATCGTTGGGCCGACTGGTGTGCACCGCCAGCAGATAAAAGCACCGATCCTGCCAGGATTCGAACCTGGAATCTTCTGATCCGTAGTCAGACGCGTTATCCATTGCGCCACAGGACCAACTGGCACTGGTTAGAGGGGAATTATTCCGGCGAAAGGGGCAATAAAAGGGGGACAGGGGTTCGAAAACCTGGTTGAACTTGTCTATGACAGATGGCAGAATTGGTGGGCGTGGGATAAGGGCTTAAAGGGCCAGAAACTGTAAGTATGGTGGACAAAGGAAGTCTCTTACTGTCTAGTAGATTTGAGCACAAACGGCTCAAATCTCAAACTCCGCGAAATCGGACGGCCTTCCACGACGTGATACCAGATCCAGCCGAGTCATAAATTTATGCATATGAGCATGTTGAGTTAAGATGAAAACGAGAGTAAAGCTCGATAACTGACTTGAACGATGCGATGTTTGCTATTGATGTATGTCTTTGTTTCGCTCAGATATAATTAGTGTGCAAATGGATTCATCATCGTTAATCCAAGCAGTAGAACCTTTTGGACAGGTCAAAGTCACATTACGCCCTGTTGGCAACTGCACGCACCAACTCTTGGTCTGTTCTTGACTGTTTTTTTTTTGTGCACAACAAAACCAAGGTTTGCTCGTGAAAGTCGCTTTACCAGCCCCTCCTGGTACGCTGAATGTCGATAACCGTTAGTGGAACGCTGAGCACGCTGAAGCGGAGCTGAACAATGAACTAAAACCTAGGAAAGAACCGTTCCGTCTGTAGCTTCGCTCTCATCTGTCAGGCTGAAGGCTGGGCGGAGGAGCGTCGTGACGGCGACAGTTTGGCCCTCCACTGCATGCCTGTCCCGGTGGGCCGCGCTAAATAGTGTGGTCTCTCCACTGTATGCCTATCCCGGTGGATCGTGCTAAATAGTGTGGTCTCTCCACCGTATGTCTATTCAAGTGTGTTGCGCCTAACGACGTGGTCTCTCCGCCGTATGCCTGTACTGGTGGGTTGTGCTGATTGGCGAAGTCTCTCCACCGTATGCCTGTACTGGTGGGTTGTGCTGATTGGCGAAGTCTCTCCACCGATGGCTGCACTGATGTGTTGTACTGACATGTATTGTCTTTTCACCGTACTCCCGTACTGGTGTGTTGTACTGACCCGTACTGTCTTTCCACCGTATGCCTGTGCTGAGTTGTTGTATCGCTATTGCTGTACATTTTGATGTAATTTCTCCACCGTATGCTGTTGATAGTGTTATTTGCGCGCTGAGGGCACTCCAAACTTCATTGGATGTAAAAGTATCTTAGGGATATTAGCTTGATATTCATTTAATTCGGTTGTTCTAAGAGGCCTGTTCTTCCCAACGCACGCCTATCCAGGCTGGTTGCCTTGAAACTTATCGCGTCTCCGACGAGTGCCTGCAAGGATTGACTGTACTGATTGGGGTGTGTATGGCTGCAATGATGGGATTAACAATAGTGCAGTCTCACCACGATATGCCTTTGCTGGTGGGCCGACCATTGGGGTAGTCTCTCCACCGTATGCCTTTGCTAGTGGGCCCACCATCGGCGTAGTTTCTCCACCGTATGCTGCTGCCATCGTTATTAGCACGATGAGGAGGCTCTTGAGCTTCATGGGGTAGCATAACGAACGCAGGGTACCCCAGGTTTTCAGTCAAAATTAAGTGTCATGCTTACAGTACCGATACGTTGGAACATACCGACCACTGACTGCTGCAATAAACACATGTGAGCGAAAGAAGTTGGAACATTTTCAGAGCAACAACGCGATATGAACGGATGAACAGCATTACTGAAATGCACATGGCGTGCAATACAGAAGAATGACGAACAATACCATGCAGACTAGCCGGTATATCTCTGTGCCGACCGGTGCGCCGACGCATCGCCAGGGGGACGCACCGAGAAAAGCTGCGATCCTGCCAGGATTCGAACCTGGAATCTTCTGATCCGTAGTCAGACGCGTTATCCATTGCGCCACAGGACCGTGCAGGGTGGTGAATAGGGGGACAATTCCGGCGCAGAGAGTTTTGTAAGGGAGGGGGGGGGGAAGTTAGGATGCTTGGAAAGCTTTATGACCTGGTTGATGACAGGTGGAATGAAGACCGCTGGTTGGGGGACTAGAGTGTCCAAGAACTATCAATACGTTGGAAAGACTTACTTACTTACTTTTACTTTCTGGTATGAGTGCAAATGGAATGAAGTCCGCGGAATATGGCCACTTTCAATGACGTGCGGGATTTACCCGTTCCATACATAAATACAAATGAACATATCAAGTTACGCTGAGCACGAGAATAAAACCCAATGAAACATCTCGAGCCATACTTTATTATTTATGTGTATTTTTGCCTTACTCCGGCAGAGCTCGCGAGTAAATGCCTTTCACCATTGTGGAGCCAAGGATGATACGATTTTGCTTATGCGAAAAGTTGCAATGCCCTCTGTTAGCAAACACATCCATCAACTGAAGGTCCAAACCAGATTTGTGGTGGTAATAGACAGCGCCCTCTTTTAACAGAAGGGCATTCACTAGAACTTCGCGTTTCCGGTGCTCTCTGCAGGCAAACCCAACATTGTGTTGTCCCGTAAGCCTCTTGCAACATCGTCTACCACTTATGATTGACGAATGCTGCAAGTACCTACGGATGGTGCACATTCTGACTGTTCCAGTATTCGACACTTAACAAATCATATTCGGCTTCTCCAGCAAGAAAGTATCACATAAACAATGTCAAATAGTAGTTTAGACCGTGTATTTACCTTTTTCGCCATTGTCCAAGGTGTACCGTCGCTTTTTCAGTTAACCAGGCCGGCTATGTGAGCTTGCAATGGCACCAAACATCTTGACTGCAGTTCCGTAACAGTTTATACCCTTCGAACTATCCAAAAATGCGCTCCTTTATTGCTGAAAACTTACGGTCAGCGACCCGTGTTCGCGAAGGTGCTTGTTTCTGAGAACGTAACGTCTATGACAGGTCACCCACCCCCACTTAAAAGATTGTTGCTTACTCATATTTCAAGCAATGATTATATACTTATCAAGCTCCCAAACATGATGATATAACGATAAAAACGACATTACCGTGCCAACATTGGCTACCTTGTCCTCATTTGAGTTTTCAAGCTATCGCTTAAGAGTGGAAAGATAGCAGAACATTCCTGGCACGTGATCACCTCGTAATCATAGGTGCAGTTTGAAACGGCGCGTATCGACAATGTTACCAATGTTTGCTTGAGAACATCGCTGAGCCAGCCCCGCCTGGCTTAATGAAGGTCGGCAACTGTTAGCAGAACTCTAAACACGCTGCAGCCGAACTGAACTCTGCACTAAGGCCTAAGAAAGAATCGCTCTGTTTGTGGTCTCGCTGCCATCAGTCAGGCTAAAGTCTCTGCGAAGAAACACAGTGATGGCGACAGTTTGACTCTTCGCCGTATGCCTATCCAGATGGGTTGCGCTAAATAGTGTGGTCTCTCCGCCGTATGTCTACACAGATGGGTTGTGCTAAATAGTGTGGTCTCGCCGCCGTATGTCTATTCAGATGGGTTGTGCTAAATGATGTGGTCTCTCCGCCGTATGTCTATCCAGATGAGTTGTGCTGATTAGTGTGGTGTCTCCGCCGTATGTCTATCCAGATGGGTGCTGCTGATCAGTGTGGCCTCTCCGCCGTATGCCTATCTAGATGGGTTGTGCTGATCAGTGTGGTCTCTCCGCCGTATGTTTATCCAGGTGGGTTGTGCCGATCAGTGTTGATCTACGCTGGTGTATTCTGCCAATTGGTGTAGTGTCCATCGTGTGGCTGTTGGGGTTGCTTGTGCTGATCGGTGTGGCCTCTCCGCCGTGCGCCGGTACTGGTGGGTCGCTCAAACTGATAAAATCTGCCCACCATATACATGCCCTGGTGCACTGTGCCAACAAACGTGATCTCTCCTCTCCATGCCCGTCCTAGTGGGTCTTGTTGATCAGCGTGGTCTCCGCACCATATGCCTGTACAGCGTGGTCTCCGCACCATATGCCTGTACTGTTAGGATGTGCTGACCGACATATCGCTCTGTAGACCGTTGCGCCCACGCACCGCCAGCGGAGGCAATGAGAAAAGCTTCGATCCTGCCAGGATTCGAACCTGGAATCTTCTGATCCGTAGTCAGACGCGTTATCCATTGCGCCACAGGACCAATTGGCGGCGAGCAGAGGGGAGCGATTCCGGCGAGAGGGGTAATAAAAGGGGGAGAGGGGTTATGACTCTCCACCGTATGTCTATACAGTTGGGTTGTGCTGATCAGTGTGGCTTCTCCACCGTATATTTATCCATGTGGGTTGTGCCATTTTATATGGTGTCTACTGCACGCCTGTCCGAGTGTGTTGTGCCAAGTGGCGTAGTCTCTCCACCGTATGCCTGCACTGGCGGGTTGTGCTAGCTGGTGTGGTCTCTCCACTGTAGCCTATCCAGGGGAACTGTGCCTAATCGATGTGATCTATCCATCGTGTGCCTGTGATGGTGCATTGCTGCATTACTTTAGTGTCGTCTCTCCACTGCATGCGGTTGACACCAGTTTGTGCGCGGAAGCTACTCCGAATGTGCTTCAGTGGAGCTAAAAAGATCACAGAATTATTAGCTTGCTGCTCTGTTTGTTTGGTTGTGATACCAGGTTTGTTATTTCCACTGCGTGTCTGTCCCGGCGGGTTGTGCTAAGAGATGTGGTCTCTCCAACGTTTTTCTACGCTGGTTCTTATGCAAATGTTATGCGGTCTCTCCAACGTATGTCTACGCTGGTGTGTTATGTGAAGGTTGTGTTGTCTCTCCAGCGTATGCCTACTTTGATGCATTATGCCAATGTGGGGTGGTTTACCCAACGTATACCTACGCTGGTGCGTTATGCCGATGTTATGTGGTCTCTCCAACGCATGCCTACGCTGATGTCTTTTGCAAATTGGTGTGGTCTCCTCGCCGTACGCCGTACTGGTGGGTTGTTCCAACTGGTATGGTCTGTCCACTGCATACCTCTACTGGTGCACTGTGCCAATTAATGTGATCTCTCCGCTGTATGGCTGTACTAGTGGGTTTTGTTGATTGGTGTGGTCTCTGTACCATATGCCTGTACCGGTAGGCCGTGGTGACCACCATATCTATCGTTCCGCCGACTAGTGCGCCCATCCATCGCCGGCGGAGCCAATGAGAAAAGCTCCGATCCTGCCAGGATTCGAACCTGGAATCTTCTGATCCGTAGTCAGACGCGTTATCCATTGCGCCACAGGACCAATTGGCGGCGAGAAGAGGGGAGCGATTCCGGCGATAGGGGTAATAAAAGGGGGAGAGGGGTTATGACTCTCCTCCGTATGTCTAGCCAAGTGGGTTGTGCCGATCATTGTGATTTCCCCACCGTATATTTATCCATGTGGGGTGTGCCATTTTATATGGTGTCCATTGCACGCCTGTCCGAGTGTGTTGTGCCAAGTGGCGTAGTCCCTCCACCGTATGCCGGCACTGGTGGGTTGTGCTAGTTCATGTGGCCCGCCGCTGTAGCCTATCCAGGGGAACTGTGCCTAATCGATGTAATCTATCCACCGTGTGCCTGATAGATAGAAAGATGGCAGAATTATTGGCCTGTTGCTCTGTTTATTTGGTTGTGATAAGAGGTTTGTTCTTTCCACTGCGTGTCTGTCCCGGCGGGTTGTGCTAAGAGATGTGGTCTCTCCAACGTTTTTCTACGCTGGTTCTTATGCAAATGTTATGCGGTCTCTCCAACGTATGTCTACGCTGGTGTGCTATGTGAAGGTCGTGTTGTCTCTCCAGCGTACGTCTACTTTGATGTATCATGTCAATGTTAGGTGGTTTCCCCAACGTATACCTACGCTGGTGCGTTATGCCAATGTTATGTGGTCTCTCCAACGCATACCTACGCTGATGTCTTTTGCAAAATGGTGTGGTCTCTCCACCGTGCACCGGTACTGGTGGGTTGTTCCAACTGGTATGGTCTGTCCACTGCATACCTCTACTGGTGCGCTGTGCCAATTAATGTGATCTCTCCGCTGTATGCCTGTACTAGTGGGTTTGTTGGATTGGTGTGGTCTCTGTACCATATGCCTGTACTGGTAGGCCGTGGTGACCGACATATCTATCGTTCCGCCGACTAGTGCGTCCATCCATCGCTAGCGGAGCCAATGAGAAAAGCTCCGATCCTGCCAGGATTCGAACCTGGAATCTTCTGATCCGTAGTCAGACGCGTTATCCATTGCGCCACAGGACCAATTGGCGGCGAGAAGAGGGGAGCGATTCCGGCGATAGGGGTAATAAAAGGGGGAGAGGGGTTATGACTCTCCACCGTATGTCTAGCCAAGTGGATTGTGCCGATCAGTGTGATTTCTCCACCGTATATTTATCCATGTGGGGTGTGCCATTTTATATGGTGTCTACTGCACGCCTGTCCGAGTGTGTTGTGCCAAGTGGCATAGTCTCTCCACCGTATGCCTGCACTGGTGGGTTGTGCTAGTTCATGTGGCCCGCCGCTGTAGCCTATCCAGGGGAACTGTGCCTAATCGATGTAATCTATCCACCGTGTGCCTGATAGGTAGAAAGATGGCAGAATTATTGGCCTGTTGCTCTGTTCATTTGGTTGTGATAAGAGGTTTTTTCTTTCCACTGCGTGTCTGTCCCGGCGGGTTGTGCTGAGAGATGTGGTCTCTCCAACGTTTTTCTACGCTGGTTCTTATGCAAATGTTTTGCGGTCTCTCCAACGTATGTCTACGCTGGTGTGCTATGTGAAGGTTGTGTTGTCTCTCCAGCGTATGCCTACTTTGATGTCTTATGCCAATGTGGGGTGGTTTCCCCAACGTATACCTCCGCTGGTGCGTTATGCCATGTTATGTGGTCTCTCCAACGCATGCCTACACTGATGTCTTTTGCAAAATGGTGTGGTCTCTCCACCGTGCACCGGTACTGGTGGGTTGTTCCAACTGGTATGGTCTGTCCACTGCATACCTCTACTGGTGCGCTGTGCCAATTAATGTGATCTCTCCGCTGTATGCCTGTACTAGTGGGTTTGTTGATTGGTGTGGTCTCTGTACCATATGCCTGTACTGGTAGGCCGTGGTGACCGACATATATATCGTTCCGCCGACTAGTGCGTCCATCCATCGCTAGCGGAGCCAATGAGAAAAGCTCCGATCCTGCCAGGATTCGAACCTGGAATCTTCTGATCCGTAGTCAGACGCGTTATCCATTGCGCCACAGGACCAATTGGCGGCGAGCAGAGGGGAGCGATTCCGGCGAGAGGGGTAATACAAGGGGGAGAGGGTTATGACTCTCCACCGTATGTCTATACAGTTGGGTTGTGCTGATCAGTGTGGCTTCTCCACCGTATATTTATCCATGTGGGTTGTGCCATTTTACATGGTGTCTACTGCACGCCTGTCCGAGTGTGTTGTGCCAAGTGGCGTAGTCTCTCCACCGTATGCTTGCACTGGTGGATTGTGCTAGCTGGTGTGGTCTCTCCATTGTAGCCTATCCAGGGAAACTGTGCCTAATCGATGTGATCTATCCACCGTGTGCCTATGATGGTAGGTTGTGCTAGTTCGTGTGGCCCGTCCACTGTAGCCTATCCAGGGAAACTGTGCCTAATCGATGTGATCTCTCCACCGTATGCCTGCACTGGTGGGCTGTGCTAGTTGGTGTGGTCTCTCCATTGTAGCCTATCCGGGGGAACTGGGCCTAATCGATGTGATCTATCCACCGTGTGCCTGTGATGGTGGGTTGTGCTAGTTCGTGTGTTCCGTCCACTGTAGCCTATCCAGGAAAACTGTGGCTAATAGATGTGATCTGTCCACCGTGTGTCTGTGATTATGTATTGCTGCATTGCTTTAGTGTCGTCTCTCCACCGCATGCGGTTGACACCAGTTTGTGCGCGGAAGCTACTCTGAATGTGCTTCAGTGGAGCTAAAAAGATCACAGAATTATTAGCTTGCTGCTCTGTTTATTTGGTTGTGATAAGAGGTTTGTTCTTTCCACTGCATGTCTGTCCCGGCGGGTTGTGCTAAGAGGTGTGGCATCTCCAATGCTTTTCTGCCATGGTGTCCTACGCCAATTTTATGCGGTCTCTCCAACGTATGCATACGCTGGTGTGTTATGTGAAGGTTGTGTGGTCTCTCCAGCGTATGTCTACTTTGATGCATATTCCTGGGGGT
>NW_023596805.1:1087900-1120040 GCF_011947565.3 Pollicipes pollicipes | reverse complement strand
GAGGAGAGAGAGAAGTAGTTACGAATATCGGCATCAGGCCATGGAGGCTGAGCTGCATACGCAACATCTGCTCCATCAAAAGACAAAACATTTCCTCGCTTATTAGCCACATGTTCCAGAGTCCGCTCATCTCGCGGCTTCTTTGTAGCCGGTGGACCGTTCCCGCTCAGATGTGATTAGTGCCAGCGCACGCCTCAGAGCGCAAACCAGAGCACGTGTCATCCGCCCGGCACGCCCGCCTCCGGTCCATAATGGCAGTGAAGGGGGGGTGTCATTCGATGCCGTTGCAGTCACTCGCGTCACGTTTCGGCGCAAAAGCGCTTGGTCACTTTGGTAAGTGATAGCCTTGCAAAAGAGCTATCGATTACTTGCTGACCGGTGGTGGCCAGCGGTGGTCAGCTACCATTGTGAGCTAGGCAACGTGGGCTTAGCAATATGTTATAACGCTTCTGGACTATGATTATTTGGAGAGGCTTTTTCATCAGCTGATGAAGAGTGACTGTGTAGTGTTTATGGTTTGCATATGAATAGGTGGACGGCGCTCACCGTCTATGCTCAATTGAAGGTTAGTAAACAGAAAATGAGCCTTGATTGTAAGGTTGCAGCATTTCGACGACTTAACAATTTAGGGGGCAAAAACGTGATTTCTTGTTTGTAATCATTGTTAAGTCATTATCATTTCGGACAGTTGAACAGTCAGTAGGCTCGACTCATTTTCCAAGGGCATGGACACAAACTTACAGCCCTAAACAAGCAACAAACATTCTCTCGCCTATCGTGACTGTTCCTCAAAGCGAATGAACAGGCGTAAACGGTCAGCGATCACAAAGGAGTAAATCCACTTGCGAAGGGTTTTCGAGGAAAACAAGAGCCTAGACTCAGTCATTGGCTCTACATCCGCTAAAGGACGTACACCTTCTCACTATCAGCAGCAACCAGCGAGGGCGGATGCCACATCGAATCTTGGGAGCAAATATATGTACGACATACACGTCGCGCCTGGAGCCCAGGGGAATCGCTCGAACTTAAGTCCAGAGGAAGAGATTTGTGCTGCGGTTTTATTGGCTCGGATTTACATGGTCCGTGTTGGCTTATTTGAATCCACCAGTGGCAGACCACAATTAAACAAGGCCACAGGTACCACCTGGACTCTTGTGCCGGCCAAGAGTGATGCCCATTCTTGGCAGTGCCTGGCGGGCTGTAGTCGCGCTCCCCAATAACAATGAATTTTAGCTTCAAACCCATAGCGTAGCATGGGAAGTGCGGACCCCAATGCCTCCAACTCAATCACCAGCGGCTGGCAACTCCCTTGACCCGGGGTGACCCCCGGAAGGGACGACGTCCGACCGGAAGCCCAATCGGTGCCTCCGATCGGCGCCAGCTGACGCACGGCTGCAGGGCAGCGACGCATTAGCAGAGGCGCAAAAACAGTTCCCTGGGGTAGGCCGGCGGCAGCGGCGGTCGCAGCGACCACAGCCGGCGGGGCGTGACCGCATCTTGACCGGAGGCCCGGGGTGCTCTCACAGCGTGAGCAATGCGTTTCCATAGGCAGATGTATACCCGGGATAAGTCTTGTCACGCGGTCTCGTCAAAATAAAGTGGTATGACGTAGGCTATCGTGATGTCGACGGATGTGATCACGCAAGATCTAGGTTTCGCACCATGCGAGTGATCTACAGGTTATGGAACGTCTCACGTTCTAAAAATGTGAGCAGCGATGGAACAGCTACAAAACCCTTTGCTGAAGCATTAGAATATATTAAGTGTATGTGAGCAGCAATGGAGCAGCTACAAAACATTTTCTGAAGCGTTAGAATATAAGTTTATGTGAGCAGCGATGGAACAGCTATGAGACGTTTTCTGGAGCGTTAAAATGTCTTAAGTTTATGTGAGCAGCAATGGAACAGCTGCAAGACGTTTTCTGAAGCGTTAAAATACGTTAAGTTTCGAACGTTATGGTGGCGCGTTGCCAAACTGAGCACATCACTTGCACTATTCCAATGAATTACCATCGGCTTGAAAACGGCACCATATCTCTGCACCTATGCTTGCTTTAGGCCCTTGTTTGTACCTTCTTCTCCTGGTGCCTTCTTCTTCTGCCTTTTCCTCAGAACACCGCTTTCGCCTTGTGTTATATCTGTCCTGTTTCCTGCTCCGTACTCCAACTTTGCTTCTTTGCCCCTTGCATACTGTGCTCTGGGCTCATTCTTCTTCTGTCCTCCATCTTTCGTCGGCCTCTTCTCTGTGTCCTGCATCCACCTCGGTCCCCCGGCTTCCGCCCCTGCGCAGAAGCGTGCGACCGATCTTGCTCCGGAAA
Source organism: Pollicipes pollicipes (assembly GCF_011947565.3). Taxonomy (NCBI): domain Eukaryota; kingdom Metazoa; phylum Arthropoda; class Thecostraca; order Pollicipedomorpha; family Pollicipedidae; genus Pollicipes; species Pollicipes pollicipes. The sequence continues at coordinate 1,117,723 of NW_023596805.1, read as the reverse complement.
GCGCGCTGACCGTCGCCTCCCACGGCAGCACAATCACTCAGACGTCGCGCCGCCGGGCGCTCCACAATCGTCATATCCATTGTTATTTGCGCATTAAGCGCCGCCATCGGCAGTCGAGGGTTATTTATTGTCCTGACGGCGGCGGCGGCGGCGACCCGGCGTATCAGCGCGTAGACGCGCGGCCCGCGGCGCACAGGCACCGGCGGTGAGACACGCCGGAAGTGGGCGTCGTCGTTGGCGCATGCGCGTGGCGGTGATGCGCGTGTGGGACTAGAATGGGAGGGTGCGGTGTGCAATCGCAATTTAAGGTCGATTGCAAAGCAGCTCAGATGCCGCATGCCGGCACTGAAAATTCGAGGTCATTACATTGCTTAACCTTCAGAGGATCAGTGTTGTTTCTTGCCTGCGCCCATGAACAAAACTATTTGGAAAATGAACAACCACCAATGAAACACCCAAGCATCAACCAATGCTCAGCCCTCGCCTAGCGGCGTATATCTGTTGAACATTTCTGTGATTCGCATGACCTTAAGCAAATAAATTCACAATAGATCCAGTTGTTCGTCAGAATAATGTTCAGGTGCACCTTGTTGCAGGTGCAATGAATCCCAAATAAAGGAACAAATGAACATGTTTGACCAAGCATGACCGCTGCAAAACCTGACTCTGTCACCCTCAAACACAATCAGGTCCGACATCTCTGACGGCAATATGAATTATACCTATAAAAGAGACAAGTACGTATTCCCCTCGGCAAGTGAACTGCATCGTCAATTTTACGAGAAGCCTGACTGACACAATCTTGACAAATGGTCATAGGCTTTTTTTTTCTTTTTTTCCTTTTCCTTTTCGGATAGACCAAGTGCAAAAACGTGAAACGACTGGTAAGAAGTCAATTAAGTCTGCTAATGAAGAAATACTCGCACGATATATCTAATAGTTACCGAGGTAATCAAGACAAATCTTAAGGGGGGGGGGGGAGTTATCAGACCACCTAGTTCGTCGGGCGATGAATAAAATAACGCACTCATATGAATCTGTGTATACTTAAGTACATACATTGCCGGGGCCAAGTCATGTCTGTCCTGCGCGCAAGAACATTGACTCAAAACATTCACGATGTTGTGTATTCAGCTCCCGAGCTATGTTGAAATAACAAGCAAAAAAAAAAACCAGCAAAAAACAGCAAAACATTGCCTACACCCGGTATGTTGCACTATCTTCAGTTGTACTGCTAATAAAGCTCCTAACTGGTTTCCAATGCTTTTGCCCGGGCACATTGCCAGTGCTTTTGCCCAGGAACATTGCATGGAGAAGGAGCAACGAGGCCCATGTTCTTACAGTCCTTCTAAACGGATTCGCTTATCAGGTCTGGCATACCACCATCGGGTGCGCTTTCGTTGGATTTGACCACGCGTTGTTTAGCTACCAGACACAGCTGCTATGGACCACAAATAACCTTTTCTGAGGAGTGCTGATGGAAATTCAAGTCCCGTTTAAATGTTTCACAGCATATTTTCACAGCATATTTTCACAGAATATTTCAGTTTATTTCCCGTTCTGCCTGCTCTTTGTGGAAAGCGATACTTGAAACGTTACCAAGAGTGCGTCGTAAGCAGGTGTGCTGGATGGTTTGTCACGAAAGGTGTTTGTGAAAGGTGAAAGGTGACATCAAACACCTAACAGGCTTCTCCAGAACAAATGGAATGCTACGACTGGGTACTCCATACGGCGCGTACGCACCGTACCCGGGCTGTACATACGCAGGCCCGTCCAAGCAGTCGAGCGGGTGTTGGGGTCCGATTCCGCACCATCGCAGCGGGCTTGCAAAAGGCCCCGCGAGGAACCGGTCAACAGCAGCCTCTGACGCAGACTGCGGTCATCGCAGGCCTCACTTGACACTCGCAGGGTTCACTTAACACTCACAGGGCTCATTTAACACTTGCAAAGCTCACTTAACACTCGCAGGGCTCACTTAACACTCACAGGGTTCACTTAACACACAAAGGGCTCACTTAACACTCACAGGGTTCACCTTAACACTCACAGGGTTCACTTAACACTCAAAGGGTTCACTTAACACTCACAGGGTTCACCTAACACTGGGGTAGATCATTTATATCACAAGGCCACTGCGAAGATTTCACCGAGATCTTTCGTCCGTTACAAAAAAGGATTTGTAGGGTGAATGCAAATAGCGGACTGCCCTGTTGGTAAAATTGAGAAGAAATCCAAAGAAATGTCGCTGCCTGACTGGCGACGCAGAATAACGTCGGCTCAGCAAACACCTGGAAACCGTAAAAGTAAAACAATTTAGCTCTTCGTTGCAATCGCGCAGCCGTGGCCTCAAATCTTCACATAGACACAGATGCCTAGCTTCTCCCTTAGGGGGAAGGGGGGAGGGAAGAAGCAGCTCCTACTCCATTAACCCGAGTCGCCTGCTCCCCCAGGCCCCTCATCCTCATCCTGATGCACGCAGGGCTCATATTCCAAGGGTGATCCACTTCCGCTCCGTGCTTACGAGCGAAGGATGTCGAGACAGGTCGGAAGGAGAGAGCGAGGCATCCCAAACGATCCATTCTCGCCAGGAGTGTATGTATTCTCATTTAAAGATGTATACATTCCCACCAAAGGTCACCATACATAACGTAAGGCGTGATGATTTAAGTCCATATTGCCACGGCTACCTGTAATGCTACAATCGGCGCGCATGACCTAACCAGCGCAGCGCGAGTTCTCTCGACACTCATTACGGGAGTGTAAACTAGACTTCGAGTTTTTCGGAATTTGAACCCAATTCCAGCGAAATCGCCGCTATCTCGGGAACATATCTTGAGTTAAAGAGGGGACATGGGCTGGGTGACAGCCCCACTGCCTGGCTGCGTCCCTGACCACAGATCAGCCTGGCGCTGCCCGGCGCGACGCGCGCGCACACCGCCGCCAGAGTACACAAACGAGGGCGTCTCAGGGTGGTTCTCAGGCGGCGCCTCCCACGCTGGCGTATTATTAGACGGGCGCCGATCGGTGGGTCTCTCGTGAGAACGCAGCAGTCATCGGCGGCCGCAACTGGTTCGGAAAACAATCTGTAATGGAGCGGCGGCCGTGGCGCGCCGGCGGCGACGGCGGCGCGGCGCGGCAATTAATTAGGACGCGTTCTCACACCTCGTGGGGAGAGGAGCAAAGGGAGAGGAGGAGAGAAAAAGAGAGGGCAGGAGAGGAGAAGACAGTAGAGCAGAGGAGAGCAGATTAGAGATGAAGAAATGTGAAAAGCTTAGAGAGGAGTGGAAAGCAAGGAAGAGGAGAGGCCAGCAAAGGGGAGCAGAGATGAGAGAGGTAGAGGAGAGAAAAAAGAAAGGAAAAAAATAAGAGGGGAAGAGAGGAGAGGGAGAGGAGAGGAAAGGAGGGGAGAGGAGAGGAGAGGAGAGGAGAGGAGAGGAGAGGAGAGGAGAGGAGAAGAGAGGAGAGGAGAGGAAAGGAGAGGAAAGGAGAGGAGAGGAGAAGACAGTAGATAAGAAGAGAGGAGATCGGAAATAAAGAAACGCGAAAAGCTTACACACGTAGCTCGTTCTCTTGCCAAACCTGTTAACCGCCCTGAAAATGTGTTGAATAATTTACGGACCAGCTGAAATATGACGTTACGGGCAATTCACTAGGACTGGCCTGCCGGGAATTAAGAAGTCATGCGTTTGCTGAGATGCCCCTCTCAACACATTTGACCACTCCAAACAATGTCGAAGTGCACCTATCTGCTTATTAATCAGATCAGGTCATATGAAGTGCATTTTTTCGGCGACAATGCCCAAACGCCGCCCACTCCGCGCTGCCCGCGGCGGACAAAAGCGCAGCAGCCCCTCTGACGAATACGGACCGGCCATCCGCGTCACCCGCCGTCACAACAGCAACAGCTAACCCCCGCCGATCGTCACCCCATGCCGCCGCTCCCAATGCCGGCGTCTCCGTGGGACGCCGGCGGATCGCACGGAAAGGCCCGCACCTGCACCCGGACCCCGCTGAGCCGACACCGCCGCGCCGCACCTGCTCACGTCTCGGTGACACCCCCTCGGTGGCACCCCTCGGTGACGCCCCTCGGTGGCATCCTTCGGTGGCACCTCTCGGTGACACCACTCGGTGACACCACTCGATGGCACCCCTCGGTGACACCTCTCGGTGACACCCCTCGGTGACGCCTCTCGGTGAAGCCCCTCGGTGGCACCTCTCGGTAACACCACTCGGTGACATCCCTCGGTGACACCCCTCGATGGCACCCCTCGGTGACACCCCTCGGTGACACCTCTCTGTCACACCCCTTGGCGACACCCCCGTCCAGCCCGGCGAAGCTCCCACACTGGACCTCGCCCGGTGCGTGCCGCCGCGCCAGTCGCGGGACTTTGTCAGTGGACGTCTCCTTTCAGCGGTAATCCGACCGGGTCGTCGTGGACGCGGCCGGACGCGGCGGCGGCGCTCTGCGCTGGCGAGAGCGCGGCACCGTCGGACTCGCTACCGTGGGGAGACCGCCCGCGCCGTCCGGTCGACCCAATCGACGCACAATGCTCCCGGCCGGCGTCTTACTCTTGGCCAAACGATCTCCGATCGGTAGGTAGCTGGCGCGGTTGTTCCCACTCTAGGACAGAAGGCAGCCGCCACAAAAGCTTTTACCGGTGAAATACGGAGGCCATTAATCACGGGCTATGATAAAAATCGTCCGCACCGGCCTAATACGGCCTGGTTGACATGCGCGAGAATGAATGTGGGAACTGGCCATCCCGGGGATGCCGAGAGTCGAACGCACCCGCTTTAGGTGCGTTCGGCTGAGAAAGCGCGCGATTCTCGGGCGCCGTCCGTAATTGTTTCCGGCCATTAAGATTTTTTAGGGGCGCGCCTAAGGGTATCGACAGAGTGGTCAATTTTCGTGGACATATTTCACATCGGGCTCGAAGGGAACGCACAAAATGCCGACAGGTTTTAACAGATGTGTTCAGCTAATAAGGACGTCTTACACAACACGCGCGTGACCTGATACGGTTCAAGATCACACCTGCGTAACCACAATGCCACTTGAAGGTGGATGAAGTATCATTCCCACGTGGGCATCCAACAAAAAATTTGAATTGGTACAACGTACGATCGCAACATGAGTAGGCGCTGCATGTACGACATTCATTTTCAGAACAATGGAACTAGACGTAGATTTCGTTAATTGGGGGGGGGGGGGGGGGGCGGATGAGGTGTGCTAGGGATTCGTTTCACTTGTCTTGCGTTGGTCTTAATTGCGTTTCTTTCCAAACAGTCCTCGCGCACGTGCTCACTCATCAGTCAAACGAGCTTAAAAAACAAGAGCCATGAGCGTCAGATGTTGGCTACCCACTTAACTGCCGTCAAAGGCGCAAAAGACTGAAAGACGTTAGCGTGTATCATCTGTGTCGGACAATGTGGGTGTCAAACTGCGCCATACGAAGTGATAAACCTCGCACATTAACATCACGTTCATGTCGGACTACAAAACTTTGCTCCGCGCGGAGGTCCGTCGGGTCCAAACAATGGTAGGCAAAGTGATGGGTGGGCTTCAGTGAACCGTTCATTTTTCATAATTCCATCACGGCGCGATGGTAGCCGATAACGAAGTCGGAATTAATGAATAACGTAACGATGGCGGTCTCTTAGATAGGGCAGCCGCCATCGGTGTCGTGATTAATATCGGCCGTTATTAGAAGATGCTACCGTCCCACCTCTTTGTAGCTCACGCCGGAGATGCGATGCTATCGTGTAATGCGTGCCTCTCATGTCCACATAGCCTTATCTGATTGCATCGCTTCCTGACGTCATTTCACAGAGTAACGCTGTCTCGCTCACGCCCCAACCTTGCCTGGATTCGTGGGCGGACAGAAGACAACGTCAGTGAAAAAGACAGAGTTCTGCCGTATGACAGCCTTCGCTCAGTGAGGCCCACTGTACTTATACAGGGGACTCACCTTTGTCAAACCGGCACTATTATCGATATTTCCCAGGTACTCGACGCACGTCATCTCTAGATACAATCAATACTACTCGCCCTCCCAGCCCACACCAAGCCGCCCTTACAACCTGCAGGAATTCACGACTGGGAAACAGGTAGCACAAAAAAAACATGAGGCTCTGGTGCGCTTGACTGACGCCAACGTTGTAGGCCCACCCACCAAAATCGTCGACGTATTCCATTGCCAAATCAAGCATGATTTCTAGCAGTAGTGCAATTCATCTGCGATTTTGCACTATGTACAGTATTTAGTTTTTCGCGATGCCCAATAGGAATATTTCACGGCCTACAACGAGCTACGCCATTTCGTCTGACGCCCCTGACGTTTGCCCTGACCACGTGTTTGTTTTCCGCGGGCTCCTCCACTTGTGCGATAATTGCCAGGCTTCCGCACACACACGCCGCGGCGACCTCCTGGACTTCGGCAAGGCGTTTGATAGCGCGTGACCTCCCGGACTCGAACAAGGCCGCGGACAACCGGAGCGACAAATCAGCAGGGCCGGGGGTCGCGCGGCGCGAGGAACAAAAGCCGGCAGCGTGGACGACGATCAAACCCCACCGGCGGCGGTCAGGGAGCGTGGGAAAACGACAGGGGGCGACAAACAAGCCACCGCGGGGAACGGCGCAGGGCATTCAAACTTCAACGGGTAATGAAGCATGGGGGCTCCGTCGATGGCGCTCCCTTTTGCTGCGGTTTGGACTAAGGGCGTGCTAGTCCTTCCCATCTGCTAGCGTGCCCGTACTGAGTGGAATCAGTTGTGACACGAAACTCGAAATTTAGCTGATGCCTAGGATTCCCTGTGCGGAAAACCTTGTAATGAGCGAATCATTGCCAGTGGATACATGTAAAATCGGGGACGCGGTAACTCGCAAAAACTGAAAAAGGATGGGAAGAAAGGGATGGGGTGGGGCTGGGGGGGGGGGGGGGGGAATAAGAGAGAGCCCCACAGCTCTTAAGCCCCACAGCATAAGTATGAAAAAACGATTTTTTACGAGCTGAAATCTGAACCTAAGAGTTGCCAGAGCTCAGCAACCTTGTGCAAAACACATTTGCTTAACGTGGAAATCATTTAGCAGCACTCAACATGGCATCATTTAAATGGACCTCATGTAGCTGACCAGACAGCTGAAAACGAGGAGCAAAACTCCCCAGGCGTGGTCTTAATTACGCACAAGAGCCAGACAAAAGCCCCTGCAAACTCACACGCGCATCCCGAGACTCATCGCGTATTCCATCCGCTCGCCTGGACGCCGATCTCTCTCATCAGCGCGCGCCGCAGGCACTTCCTCCGCCCCTGCGGCCCCAGCCTGTCGCGGTCCTCGAACAATAGCTTGCAGTCTTGTAATGTTGCAGATGTGATTGGATAGACTCTGGCCCAGCGGGGAGCAGCAGCCACTGTCGCACGCCCAATCAGATGCTCGAGGACACCGGTCACGACCGAGTTTGGTAGCGCCTTGGCCGCCGTGCGGCGGACCGTGCTTGGTCGGGGATGTCATGCCTTCCAGATCTCCGAAACCTGACAGCGGCAAAGGCGCACCGGTTTGGACCGGAGGGGGGGGGGGGGGGGTGGACCGGGGAGATCATGTCAGCAGGAGACGATGGGCAGGGTGGGTCCTGCTGGCGCCATGGGTTGAAGACACTTGGGTACTCTTATGCGCGGGCAAAAGGGATGGATGATTGTTTTTAGGTTAGCAAATATGCGCCGAGCGCACCATTCCCCCCCCCCCCCCCAAATACTTGGCACGCGTCTCGGCCACCCCGCGCTTGATGACGTCATCATCGGCAACTCATCGATGGCTGTGTTCCAGCCGTCGGGTGTTCTTAGGGGAACGATCACGCTGGAGTTCCTCCATCTCCCACCTGGCCGCCTCCCAGCTTTCCCAGACAACGATCGCGACATATTTCCACCGCGCCTCGCGCCAGGGCCTCTGGCAGAGGCCCGCTTGGTGCGCTGTGTGAAATCACTTAGGACATTCCGTCACCGCAGGCCCGCTGTGAGGTAATTTTATCAGGTCAGATTAATACACCTGTGGAGCGGTGTGACCTGGCGGGGGTCCCCCGCGCCGAGATGGGATACAGGTCCCGTGCGGGGCGACCCGCGTCCTCCGAGATGGTACGGAGGACGCGGGTCGCCCCGTGCGTGGGAAACCAAGGTGGAAAGGAATTAGAGAGCGAGGAGATGAGGGGGTAGAGATAGGAGGAGTGGGAGAGAACGATGGCAGAAAAAGAACGAGAGGAAGAGACACGGGAGATGGAGAGGGAAGACGTTTGTTTTGGAACAGATTTGCGTTTTTGTTTTCCCCAATGTCTCGTCTCTCACTCTCACTCCCACCCCACTCTCTCTCCCTTTTCCTTGGCGCATACATCTCTCATGCCATTCTTTTTTTGAAGTAACAGCACTGCCTCGCCCGAATACGCATTCCGCCATATGCGCTTTTCGTTTTTAGTGACGTGATCAGCATTCCGCTTCTGCATCCCTCACTTTAGACACACAGCTCGCATGACACATCCGTGCACCACAAAAACAGGCTTGAAGACATCTCCAGATGGGAAACGTCCCAAACCAGAGTCCAACGCTACATCCGGGAGGCTGCCATTACTCCTCCGCTGCGACCAAATCACCGCCTTGCACGCTGGTCTGTCTATTTACTCGGACATTACCCGCCGGCACCTGCCAAGTAAGCACTTTCTTCCTCCTCTCGCCGGAGCCAGCACACGGGACTACTTCATTCAGCCCCCGTTCGCTCGCAAAAAGCCCCCTGTGGTAATTACGGGGCGACGCAGCACGATCGCCGGCGAGGGCTTTTTACAGCGTTGCCAATTATCCGAATAATCGGAACTGCTCCGCCCGGTCGCGTACGTGCTAAATCACGATCGATTTCTGCACAAAACGGCCCGTAGTGACACACGGCGGCGGCGGCGGCCTGGCGAGATGAATCTCGCGCGCAAAAATGAGGCGTGAAAAATGCGGGAATGACCAAATTGCTGTGTTTAAATGGTCGATTACCTCTGAGCGTGATGCGGACATTAAGTAAACATGTGCCCGGATGGCGCACGAGCTGCCATCTGACGGCGAATTCATCAACTGAAACAATACAGCGTTCGACCCGTGAATGGAATATGCAAATTATGCGTGCCGCCACTTCAATGAAGCGACGTCGCTGACATCTACGGGCTGCCATGCATCAAACTAAACGTAGCCTGCGGGTCTAAGGTCCACCACATGGAAGATGGAGACAGAACGCCGACGACCACAAACAGGCTCGGAATAGCTTCGCAATAACCTGCATCAGTTTCGGGAGAAATGCGGGCACGGGCGCGACCCTGGCACCGAGGTCAGAGGCCTAGTGAGCGCTGATGAGACCTCGCGCACATCCTACTGCTGGAATCGTCCGGGGAGATAGCTTGAGGTGCAGCCAAGTGCATGAGCAAATGCTCTGCGTTGTTTCAGTACGCTTTTTAAAACTGCAGCTGCTGCTTCTCAAATAAAGAACGACAAGAAGAAACCCGCAGATGAATTGTACAAATAACGTGATAACGCGTTCTTAAAACATTCTGTACAGAAACAGAGGTTTACTAAATCATGAATGCGTGCTGGAGAAAGCACGTGCAAATGTTCAAGCACGTGCAAATAGCAAGCACGTGCAAATATTTTCCGTCTTTTGTGTTTGAATAAATTGTCAGTGAGGCTCAGAATGCCCCGCAACTCAATGCAAGCCATGGCGAATGGTGATCCCAAAAACCAAGGGCCTAACATTAAAACTGGGCCACGGTCACGTAAAGCTCAGAAGCCGCCTCGCCCCTGCATAAACACCTCCGTGTCTGTCACGGCCCTCGCGCGGCTTCCGGGCAGCGAGACGCGTGTCCCTCCTGCGGCGCGAGTCACCAGTGAGTGATGCTGGCGAGGTCAAGGGTTAACACAGCGGCTAAATCACGTAAAATGAAGCCATCATCCACCATCATTTGGGGTGTGAAAACGGCTCGGATCGTTTTACTCCGTCTACTGTTTCCGTGGCTGAGTGCACACGTTTTAAGCTCCATGCCATGTTCGAGAAAAATACGGGCACTGAAGCCTCGCCACAGTCCGGGAGCTATGCGACGTCCTCGATTTCCACAGCCGCACGCGGGCGCAGTGACTTGAGGATCACCCCTTCGCCCCCCTCTCAACAAAACCGTGCGCTTCACCTCGCGCGCGCTCCCCGGCTCCTGACCGCACGCGCCGCCCTCGCCAGCGGACTCGGGAGCGATGACTCGGAAACAACCGTGCCGCCTTTCTCCCCCCCCCCCCCCCCCATCGGCGGCACGCCGCCACGCGTCGGTGGACACGAAGTTGGCCGTGCCCAGCGTTCTGTCAGCATATGGCCGGAGCACGCAGTGATTAGGGCCCAATTCTCCCATGTTGAGCCTTCGTCGGCCGCGCGCCGGCGCAGCGCGCGCAAACAGGTGGCGTTCGCGCGCAAACAGGTGCTGTTTACCCACGAACGTCGGGTTGAGTTGGCGGGGGGGGGGGGGGGGGGGGGGGCGTGCGCCGACAGACTGCGCGGCAAAGTTCAGCCGTTTTTGGTGCCAAAAAGATCGGTTTTCATTTTGTTGCACATGCGCCTTCGGCTCTACTGCCTGATGCTCCTCCCCTCGCCCAGGACTGACCAACCGCATCGAGCCGGATGGCGGTCAACCCAGCGCCTCGGGCAAGGTAATTCTGCCGGCAGGTCAAGATGTGATGGCTCGGGATGTAAGGGCAACCACGCATTAGCAGTGAAGGCAGCATTGCAGATGCGGAAGAGACAGATCTGGCAGCCTGCATTTAAATTAGTCTTGCTTGCATCCAACTAGACGAATTCCGCACGCCGCTAACAACATTTGTGGAGTTTTGTGCCCGGGTCTCTTTGGAGGTGACCTTGACCCTCAGCGTGACCACCTGATGTCCACCGTTGCTAGGTTTGCCGATGCCGATGATGTCCATGCCGTTGCTGGGTTTGTACCACCAAGAAAGCTCGTGAAAACGACAATAATTGAGAAAAGTGTATGGATTTGCAAAACTATGTGGTTTGGCCTCTGATTTATTTTATACGATTGCGCCCACGCGGAGCGAGTAGACGAATTAGTAGAATAGTAGTGGTAGCAACCGAAGGGTTAATAGAAGAATAGCACAAAAACCCTGGGACCCCGAGATATTTTTCGGGTATTGTCGTGCATGTAATGAATTTCAAACCCGTTTCTCTGAGCCGGACGGTGCGGCGTAACTCCAAACCAAAACCAAACTAAATCCAAAATACCTCCTGCAAGCCAAATGCATGCTTGGTAAACCAAAGCTCCATTGCAAAGAACAAGCGGTGCACAATGCATAACTGTAGGGATAGCCATAGACTTGGACGACTTAATGTTTCGCAGAAAGGTTCGTTTTCTTGCTTTGCGCCGTTTGGTGCCAGATTCTGACGACGAACTTGTTTATCGCCGTCTGCTATCTGTTTCTATTAACGACACATACGCATAGTAGATATGATGCTTTTCATAACTATGTTCCCAGCGGGACACGTCGAGAGGGTTCGATCGCAGTGCCAAGTTGCCATCAGTGCAGTGACACTGCATTGATATTACAGGCGAGGCGTAGGTAAAGTGTAGTGCAGGCGTGGTGCAGGTGTCGCACAGGCGTAGTACAGGCTAAGTGCAGATGTAGCGCAGACATAGTGCAGGTCTAGTGCAGACGTAGTGCAAACGTAGGGCAAGCATAATACAGGCTTAGTGCAGACGTAGTGCAGGTATAGTGCTGGAGTAGAACAGACGTAGTGCAGGTGTAGTACAGGCGTAGTGCAGACGTAGTGCAGACGTAGTGCAGGTGTAGTGCGGGAGCAGTACAGGCATAGTGCAGGTGTAGTTCGGGAATAATACAGACGTAGTGCAGGTGTAGTGCAGATGTAGTGCGGGAGTAGTACACCAATAGTGTAGGTGTAGTGCAAACGTGGTGCAGACGAAGTGCAGGTGTAGTGCGGGGCAGTGCAGACGTAGTACAGATGCAGTGCATAAGAAGTGCAGGTGTAGTGCAGGTGTGGTGCAGGCGACCTAGGACGTGCCAACAGGAGTGGTGATGGACTGCTTTACGATAAGTGACGCTGACTGGCAACTCCTAACACCAAGGCTTAACGTCAGCCAAATCACGCGGAGGTGATTGAGGCAATCATCACCCCAGCGCGGCTGCGCAACATCCAATTACCACCTGACTTGTCTGTTCACTTTATCCGGCTACAATTACAGCCTTGAGTTCTGCTACGGGACGTTCCGTCGCGGGGTAGGGGTATTTTGTTTCGCTACGGGATATTCGGCTTGATAGCAGCCCGAGCTTTTGAGCCTGACAAGAATTACGAGGCTGACCGACTTAGGTTTTAAGTTTTGACGGTAGGCTCGTGTAAACACCCGTCATCATTAGGGACGGATTAATGCCGAGCCAAAAAACGGATTTTTCAAAATCATTATTCGCGTATTTGGTATTTATGGTAACGCCCCTTCCCAGTGCCTACGATGTGATTTCTCAGGTGCGTCACATTTTAAACAGATACATAGACAATTACTCCCAGGGACGCGGAAGCGCCTGCTGCCAGCTGAGTGATAACGTCACTGATACCGAGACCACCGATACGCCTGTTATTGCCTATCGTTGCGCCCTGAAAGAGCAGTTCTCAGCTCAGGGGGACCCTACAGCAACCAAAGGTCACGGTTACGCAGCGATGAGTGCAGCCCGGGTCACCGATCGATCGTGAATGGTCACAGGCAACCACGATGACGTCACAAGGGAGCCGAATGACGCCGTGACCAGGCCGCAGCCTCAGGCCGGCCGATGACCTACTGGCCATGACAGTTCGTGGCAACATGTGAGGCCAAGGCAAAACGAACGGTCTCCATGGCTTAGAAATAACACAATGGCCGTGGCAGGTAACGTGGCGTGCGCATATGTAGTATGCAATATGCTTGTCTGATTGAGTTTGAGTTTCAAGAAGAACGAATTGTTCTTTCCAAACGGCACTTGCATTTGGTGCGAGTCGGAACGCATAATGAACTGACCAAACTGACCAGCATTCAAGTCGTTAGTGTCATTTTAAAACGCCTTTCTCTTATGTATTCAGTACAACTAATATTTGCAGTGGAGGTGGCAGCTACGTTCATCTGGATTCACTGGACTACCCGACATATCTGCTGGCTGCAGACTGCAGCCCAGAGTCAACAGAGCGCGGCAATCGGAAACTGGACCAATGAAGGAAGTTGGACGCTGCCAACATGACCAAGAAATCGGGAGATACTTCACCGAGCGTTTTTAGTACAAGAGAGAGAGAGAGAGATAGAGAGAGAAGGAAGAGAGAGAGAGAGAATAGAGAAGAGAGAGCGAGAGAGAGAGAGAGAGGAGAGAGAGAGAGAGAGAAGAGAGGGAGAGAGATAGAGAGAGAGAGAGAGAGGGAGAGAAGAGAGAGAGAGAGAGGAGAGAGAGAGAGAGAAGAGAGAGAGAGAGAGAGGAGGGAGAGAGAAAAGAGAGAAGAGAGAGGAGAGAGAGAGAAGAAGAGAGTAGGAAGAGAGAGATGAGAGAGATGGGAAGAGAGAGAGAGAGAGAGAGAGAGAGAGAGAGAGAGAGAGAAGAGAGAGAGAGGAGAAGAGAGAGAGAGAGATGAGAGGAGTAAGAGAGAGAGAGAGAGAGAGAGAGACCAGCGCTCCAGTCAGCTGATCGGTCGGTTATTGCTCCTAGAAGCGCGGCTGTCCCCGTTACATGGAACATCTGTCGCTAAAATACCTTTTTCCAAACTTTTCCCGTGCCATTTCCCAACCACAGCTGCACAGTGTGGCCGTCGTGCGGTCGCAGCACAGGATAGCTGCCTGAGGTGGACTCGGAAGGCCGCGCACACACACGCGTGGCCATCCTAATTTGACCGGCCAACTGAATCGTGAATAATGCACAGACACTCACACAATTATCATCCAACGCTCCACGTGGTCTTAGCGGTCTGTTGTGACGTAACAAACGGTAATCCAGTTAGTCTCATGACGCGGAACAGGGTCCGTAAAGTCACCATTGCCAGTGAGCATGAAGCAATCGTGGAGCTAGAAGCGTAAGCGTAAAAAGCGTGAAGCGTAAAGAAGCTTGCAGTCGTGGCATGTGATAGAACCGTAGCGAGAACTAGAACGCTAAATCTGCAAAGGCTGCAGGGAATAAGAGTCTAAGCACAACGGCGTGCGGCCAGCAAATTGAAGTCAACCTTCACGCGATGCATGCCATGACAGACTGACCCAAGAGTGTCAGACGGGGTCACGCCGCGTCATTCTATTCAGCCGTTCCACTCCCGCGTCCATTTCGACCGGCGCCGGTCGTGCAGCGTGCAGCCGAGCCAACAAAAGCCGCGCTGAATGCCGTCTCACTTCTCAGGCCTATTGACTCTTCTTCTTCGTTAGCCGAGCCTCCCGGCTCAGCAGTGAGGCGGCACGAGACGACAATCGAACATGTCGTTAGTGTCCGCTGTCGATGCTGGCTCCGCGTAGCCAGAGGCGTGTCCGCTGTCGTTGTCGGCTCCGCGTAGCCAGAGGCGTGTCCGCTGCTTGAGTTGGCCAAAATGCTTGACGGTGTCCACCATAGTGTTTGGAAGGCAGACGATCTTCGTATTTTTGCAAAAGTGGGTGTTCTCGGATCAACTGTGGGTGTTTTCGGATCTTCATTTGTGCCAGCATCACTACGCAGGCTTCATTTCATGACGCATTTAGCTGCTTTTGCCTGGAAAGATCACAGCCACTGATCCACAGAGCGGGCGAATGGGGCGGGCACGTATCCAATGAGCGGGGAGGGGATCGAGGCGAGAGAATTTCGCAGAGGGGAGGGGGCGGGGCAGGAGAATTTGGGGGAGGGGAGGGGAACGGGGCGAGAGAAGTTCGGAGAGGGGAGGGGGCGGGGCAAGACAAATTGGGAGAGGGGAGGGGGCGCGGCAAGACAAGTTCGGACAGGGGAGGGGGATGGGGCGAGATAATTTTGGAGAGGGAAGGGGGCGGGGCAAGAAAAGTTCTGGTTACTAATTAAATGAGCAATCGTCCCTTGCAACAGTTTATGAAGATGTCAGCAAAGGCGTTCCCGGTCGGTTTAACTTTTCCATTTACATCTACATGAAAAATCGCAAGGTGGGCTGAAACGAAAGATACTACAAAATCCTCTAACAAGATACATGTAGTACTGGAACGAATCATAGAATTTCAATTCAGTTGAATTGGAGTGTGTGACTCGACCTGAGCCGACACAGCCAAATAACTTTGGCATGCCCACAACGGTTTGGGCAGGTTCCGCAACGCACAGGTACAGAGGGGTGGTAGCCTGGACGATGAAAGCTTCACCGTTCACAATTATGCCATAACGGTTCCGTGTTTCATTTCCAATCGATAGCGTTCGCGAACAATTTTCGTACGGCATGGCATGAAACATTGCAATCAAGAACTCTATGATTCAGCGATTCGTTGTAGGTTTGAATCAGTGCTACGATACGAGATGTCGTGGCAATCAAATTTCAAATTACTCGCCTCGGACATGACTGCACGAATCGACACACAACGTCGTACTTATAGTTTAATGCTCGAAAGTGTCATGCAATTACGATCCCATCAATTTCAAAGTGTCATGCAATCACGAACCCATCAACTTCAAAGCGTCATGCAATCACGAACCCATCAATTTCAAAGTGTCATGCAATCACGAATCCATCAATTTCAAAGTGTCATGCAATCACGAACCCATCAATTTCAAAGTGTCATGCAATCACGTGCCCATCAATTTCAAAGGCCATGACAAGTGGTGCTTCTTGGCTGGAGGCGTCAAGACAATTGTTGGTGGATGCACGCGGTTTGTTTTTTTATGAAAATGACGTTAAGGCCGGTATCACTTGTGCATGCTGCTATGCGTTACGTGATGCCTTCTGGTGTTGCAAAATAGCCTAATCCTCCGCAGTTGCATTCCTTAAAAACGTACCAAGCGGTATTCCCATGATAATAAAGCGCCGTTTGACACAGAGAGGCTTCATTCGAGTCGTGCTGTCCAGCCTATACCTGCCACAGAGTAATGCGACTCCGATCCGGAGAACCAGTGATTCTCAGAATCTGCGTCACCTTACTCTTCCCGAAACTTTTGATTCTAGAGACGGAATTCATCGGCGTTGATCTGCGTTCTTTCCTCAGTGTATGTTCGCGCAGGTTACTTCTGACGCAGGATCTTCCGAGGCGGCCTGCTTGTGTCAGATCACAAGGAAATTCTCATCTTTGGGAAGTAATGAGCGAGTAATTGCGCATGACTAGCATATGAGCTAATAGTGGCTACGTGCATTCCCTTGTCAATAGCCGGAAATAGTTAGAATTACAGTGCAACATATGTAATCCAAATGACCCCCATACTGCGCGGCACCCTGGTTGTGACATCCATGATCGATAACTCAAAAAGGCCCGAGCACGCCCAAGCTGTAAACGATATTGCAGTCATGCATGGAAAACGTTTGCACACATGATTTGGGCCAGCGACTATGCCTCGCAGGTTCATGCCACACAGACCATGTCTGACACATCACACGAACAAACCATGCTCACAGAAAGCCGTGTGCGCAGTCGGTGTTCTACGCATATCACGGGAGAATTAATTGTCATGGGTCTCTCCTCACACTCCGGCGATGGATCATGATCTGTACCCGAGCACAGATTTGGCGAGGGGATAGGCACGCTCGCCGGACAGAGGCGTTCAGCTCGCGAGCCATGCGATAGGATAGAGGATGGGTAGGCGGGTAGGGGATAGGGATAGGGAAAGGAGATAGGGAATGGGATATAGAGATAGGGTATATTCGACAGGGGATACGGAATATGTGATCAGTGGATATGGTATAGAGGATATGGGATGCGGGATATGTGATATGCGATAGGGAAGAGGGAATAGGGGTTAAGTGAGCTTCAGTAGTTCGCAGCATGGCACATATATGACAAATCAAAACACCATTTTTGTTCCCTGGTTTTGCTGGAGCCACGGAACGAAAATTTGGTGGACAGCATGATATTTCAGCAACGCCAATGTGTCCATCATGCCTCCTTTAGATCAACCAGTGTTCTCCTTGGTCATATTAACCTTTAGATCAGCCAGTGTTCTCCTTGGTCAAATTAACCTTTAGATCAGCCAGTGTTCTCCTTGGTCAAATAACCTTTAGATTAGCCAGTGTTTTCCTTGGTCAAATTAACCTTTAGATCAGCCAGTGTTCTCCTTGGTCAAATTAACCTTTAGATCAGCTAGTGTTCTCCTTCGTCAATTTAACCTTTAGATCAGCCAGTGTTCTTGGTCAGGTCAACCTTGCCCTTTGGGAGCGAGGAGTGGTAAACGTGCTACGGCCCATGGCGATGAGCGCTACCTGTCTATACAAGCAAATATCAAATCGTTTTTTGAACAAACTAGGCTTACCATGTTATTATATGACACTATCCTAGTTTTACATGAAATAGGCAGGTTGTTCACCCAGCTTAACTCTGAAGTGTTCAGCATCATACTTCAAGCGATTTGTGCGCCTCGGGCCCCCATTCTGCGGTCGTCTCGTACCACAAAGGTATTCAACAATCGGACATTTGATACCATTGGAATGTGAACGTGACCAAAACGGTACGAACCGCTTTGCAGGGATTCAGAAAAATTGTCGTAGCTGGCCTATTATCTGACAGTATCTGGGACCTTTTTTGGCACCAAACTTATAATCAAGCCTATCTTGCAACTGTCTGAAACAAAACGTGAAGCATTAGGCCCGCCATACTTCCTGGCACTATTGTTATCCACCGTTCTTGTGCTGTCTCAGGAGAACGCTTTGTGGGACTTCCACCAAGGGGTTTGAGAGTTTTTCCTCATGTTTGGAAGTGCTCAAATGCACTGTGAGCGGTTTCTTTTCATGCGCTGTCGTGAGCCACCCAGTGGCAAAGTGTCTCCAATTTTGGTAGGCTCAAGCTTACCCAAGAGCCCCAGGGCGTGACAGTTCCCGCGAATATCAGGGGTGGATATCTCTCCTCACCGGCGAGGGAGGGAACTGTTATGGTTCATACATAGTGCTCGCTCGCCGGCGTGATAAAACATTACTGTGCGTGTTTCTGTGCGTGCGGTTGCATTGCTAATACTTAAAGCCTTGAGCCGCCACTCTAATGTTGTGGACCACGCCACCGCTCTCGGGAAACTCCAGCTTCTTCACACCCGTACTGGGTGGTTCAAGAGATCAGACAACGCGCAGCAAGAACCGCTGAGAAATTATTTCAGTCACAAAGCATCATTATGGGCTGATTTCAGGGAGCAGGTTCAGGAACATTGTTGCACAACATCGCTTGCAATTATCTAGCACTCTACATTCAACCGGTTATCACCGGTCTTCGGCCTAAAGCTTTGTGCTCCACTGATTATGCTGGAGAACGTCGAACACCGCAGTTTGTGTTTTTTCTCCACCGAGAATGCTCGAGAACATTAGGCACCGCAACTTGTGCTTTGTGCTCCGCTGAGAATGTTCGAGAACATCAGGCGCCGCAGCTTGTGCTTCGTGCTCCGCTGGGAATGCTTGAGAACATCGGACACCGCAGGTTGTGTTTTTTTCTCTCCGCTGAGAATGCTCGAGAACATCGTGCGCCGCGGCTTGCTGCCAGCGTTACCCGGCGTCGCCTCGGCCGCATGCTTGCTGCTTACGTCTGACCCATAGCTTAGGTATGTTACACACGATGTTCCCCGGAGACCGCCTGAAACGTGGCATTGTGCGCGTGGCTCCTCCAGGATGACATGCGAGTGGGAGGAATAAAAGTCATTCCTCCGCTTTGCGGCGAAAGTCGTCAGCTGAGCTCGGCCTTCCGATATCAGCCGTTCAAGTGTCGGGTAGAACCCAAAGAGAAAAGTTCAGACTTAAGTGCGCCCACGGATTCTACGCTGTCGTGAAGCTTGCATGTCAGGTGTGCCACCGACGCTGTCAGGTTTGCCACCGACGCTGTCAGGTGTGCCACCGACCGCTGCCACGGTACTTTGATCGCTCTTTTCCATGTTCGGCAACCCCCGCATAACACCGTTTTGCCGAAGGTCATTAACCATTTAGCTTTCTCTTGTGACCGGTGCTATTTTCAGGTCTACTGGTATATGCCAACACCTGACGTGACTTTAAGACTTTCCAGTTGCACAGTGCGGTTGTTTCTCATCGCCCACCTCGACCAGTGTGATAAAATCTAAAAAAAAAACACAGGGCAAGAGGTCGACCGTTCAGGTGATTTAAATCATTGGTGTTACTCTTTGGGCAACGATAACACCAACCGCAAACTACGTCATTCTCATAACCTGTCTGCCTCGTATCAGAAACAGCCGCGAAAAATGCACGTTCCCTTACCTAGCCTGCCATCTGCACACAGATGGCTTTGTACACACGTAACTACATACACACTACATATAACCTGCACAGGTACAAAGTCATGCCTAACTATCAGCACGCATGTCATGATTTTGTACGTACATCCCATTGTCAACTAAAGCACACGCTCCGCGGTTGTGCAGCGCATCTAGGTGTGAGTGCTGACGCATTCAAGTTTATTTTTTTTATGCATTAGACACATGCTGATCTCCTGTAACGCCGGCACTTAGGCCAACTGATGTGAACTGACAGGATGCTCAAGGAGTAACAGATAGCAGGCCGTGTGGCGACTCAAGCTGAAATGACGTCATTTGTGGTATTGCATGACACTGGAGTCAGAATCGCAAACGACCATGCCGGGCATGGCTTTTAAATATTTTTTTAGAATTGGTTGGCGGAAAGGAACGTTTTTGGCACCGTGTTATTTTATGAAATGGCTGTTTTTTTCTGTTGCGAAAGGCGCTTGAGTAAATCGGGAGGATAAAACATTACTTTTGCGGAGCTGCACTCAAAGAAGTGGCCACCGGCAGCTGCTACGGCTGCACAAAGCCACTTTACTCTGAATTTGACTGCTCATAACTGTATGTGAATATCACTTCGCATGTATTCATTGATTTATTGTGTGTTATATAACATTTTATCGTATTGTCTTGAATATTACCTTATCAAGATAAATTTTTGTTTTAGCTAAATTTCTACTAAGTTACATAAGCTGGTCAGCACATTTGCGAGCGGTGATATGCTATTGTTTCGATAAAGGCATGTGCCGAAATATCAGCCCAACATTACCTCTATCCTGGTTTTTCTCCGAAGAATAAGGCTGTTACTACTGTCCACTTTCAATTTCTACTTAGTCAAGCTCCACAGCCCTCTCTATTCTCTCGTTCGCCCTCACCCTCGCGCATGCCCCATTGAAGTCAGGTGCGTTTGTCCTGGTTATCACTTGTATGGCAGGGCACCAGTGACGGAGAACCACGGAGAACAGCGACGGTCCAATCGCGCCATCTAGTGGCAAAAATCAGAACTT
Source organism: Pollicipes pollicipes (assembly GCF_011947565.3). Classification (NCBI taxonomy): domain Eukaryota; kingdom Metazoa; phylum Arthropoda; class Thecostraca; order Pollicipedomorpha; family Pollicipedidae; genus Pollicipes; species Pollicipes pollicipes. The sequence goes on along the minus strand of NW_023596805.1, from coordinate 1,097,285 downwards.
CATTCTCAAAGCTGCTGCGATTCGTAACCCCTGGCAGCACAAGCTGGCTCGGACAAGTGGTGTGACGTAGGCTCCCAGTCTTCCACCACGCCGGCCAGCATGAGGAAATGTACGAATACTGGGGCTCGAATACAAGGACAACACGACAAAATGCAATGAGGTTTAGTGTTCACCGCCCTCCCCATGCTCCGCCAAGTTTGTCCACAATTTCGCAACCGGGGACGGGGTCAGTGCTGCAGCCTGGAGGCCACAAATCTCACATTCTGCGGCCCCGTGAAATCACGAAAGCTTGAGTTGGCCACGTCAAATTGAAAAACCACGAATTCTTTGTTTCCGTTTCCATTGTTGAGCTTTAACCAGGGATATAGCTTCCTATTCAGATGAGAGGACTCAAACCCCCCCCCCAAACTTTGAGAAGAAAGTGGGTCACTTCCGGGGAGAGACCCGTGTGTTGACTAGTCTTGTGCAGCTTCCATCATTTTACACCGCTCAGTCTCCCCATCTCCATTTCGCGAAACTACTTCCCTGGCTTTACCATAGGAAAAGTCCGATCCATTCACCACAGTTTCCAAACCAGTGCTATACCAAATTGCTCCGGTTTATGAAGAAAAAAAATGACACGTCGCTTAGCTTACACCAGCTGGCAAGTTTAACGTGCTTTTCAAGTTTTTATACTTTCTATATGGTCATGTGTGATCAGATGAACGGCATTTCAAAATTTGTCTAATCTCATGCTGAGAACTTAAAACCCCTAAGCAAAGTCTTGAACACCAGGATTGCGCAAATACGAGCCCATGAATGTGAGTCCTTTCACCAAAACGACGAAGCAAATAGATCAGTAGGATGTCTCGGAAATCAAAACGAACGCGCCACAGCTGGCGTAGATGCCATCACATTCTTGACGTCATCTGCGTAAGAAACAGCCCATCGATTTCGGGCAGCCATAATTTGCTTGACGGCGCCAGTCAAACTTCTCCGAACACTGTTGAAGTGATAGGTGTTCTTGTGAAGCATCGGGTTTAGACTGAACTGACTATTCCGAGTCGGAAATGCTGGAGCTGGAGTGCGGAGTTGAGGCTCGAGTTGGGCGGTCACGTCCGCGGCGAAAAGTCACTGATTTTCCCTTTACGTAGGTATCATAGTACCGAAGACGTTATAGATTTACCCACCTGAATTACGTAAGTTGCTAAGTGCATTTGCGAGAAACATTATGCATATGATGAGGCGGTGGTAATAGCCTTATTCCTCGTAGAAAACCAAGAGAGTGGAGATATAGATGCGTTGATATTTCGATGAAGGCATGTTGCCGAAATATCCACGCGCATTTGTTGCCATTCTCTTGTTCTTTTCTGCAAGAAATAGGGGCATTACTACTGCCTCATCTATTTACCCTTCTGCCTTAAGGCCAACCACGTAACAATTAAAAGATACCGCGTATTACAGTCTATTTGTTGTCCCGATCCAGGGGTTCTCTGGTCAAAAACTGGTAGCTGTTTGCAGACTGGCTTAATATATTCATTAGTTACAATGAGAAATACGTGAAAATACATGCAAGGGATCTGCAGGATTTTATTCATTTCGTTTATTTTCTTTTGTCGCCAACAGAGCAGCACTCCACCACCAAGCGAAATCACTTGAACGAAAGACAATAAATACAAAGCGCACAGTAGTATGAACATAATGAGCAGATAAAATCTAAAAGATGACTGAGGAAACTACCGAGTTCAAACATACAGTCGATCACTTGACCCCTAAAAATAGTGAAACTGTCATGCAAGTATCCGCACTATTGTCGCTCGCTAAGAGTGTCCCCAATGCCTGGCAGCCTCCAAAACAGACCGCTCTGTGCTGTTTACACACGAGCGCGAGGTACAGCGAGCGGAGTTCGGGTGCGGGGTTCGGTTCGGGTCGGTTGATCGAGGCAGCACAAGCAAGGGGAAACAGCTGAGCAAGATTTGAGTCTAGTTTACCTTGGAAGAGGTTTCTCAGAAGGAGTAAGTCGTGTTGCACTCTTCGTGCTGCCCAGGATGGGGTTTTGAAACGAATCCGTGCTGCTCAGGATGGGGTTTTGAAATGAATTCGTGCTGCTCAGGATGGGGTTTCGAAATGAATTCGTGCTGCTCAGGATGGAGTTTTGAAATGAAGCAGAAGGCTGTCATAAGGAAGAGAAGCTATTTGCCCGGAGAATGCTTGAGTAAGTAATCAAACAAAACACCTGTGCTGCACTCGACCGAGCCGCTCTATGTGGGAATTGCTCCCCCCCCCCTCGTCCAGACCACGCTGCGGTTTTCTAAACCGATCGCGCATTTGCACACACGGAGCCATCCCAGCGCTTCGGTTGAATTTTGACCAGCCGGTACCGACTTGGAAAGAAAGTGCTCGACTGCCCCTACTTACTATGTCAGAGACATATGCAGCGAAGTTTAGTATGGTATCCAGCGTTATATCAAGGTCCCTGGCTTTACTCACATTTTCAAGGTCCCTGATTTTACTCACATGCAAGACACCGGCCGGCCAGCTGTCCGGTAGTGCGGCAGGCCCTGTTACAGCTTCAGGCCATTCATTCCTGGGGTCGTCAGCGGACACCGGTGCAGACAGCCACGCGGCTTCGCTGTCCGCTGACGCCCCTAAGAGAGACCTGAGGCTGTACCAGAACCTGCTGTACTACCGTACGGTGGGCAGCCCTGCGCTGGGTGTAACGCTAGCAGTCATGCGCATCGATACTTGGCCAAGTTGAGGTCCGAGATGGTCGTGTTCTGTCTGGTTTTGGATGACGTCGGCTTGATGAAACAAACAGCCATCGCTTAGGAGCTGTTGCCTATGCCGGCGGCGAAATATGCTGAAGATGTGGCGTCATTCATCAGTTAGAAAATGGAACTGTTGGATCCAGTAAATGAGTCGTCTTGCGCTGCCATTCTAGCTTATTCAAACGGGAAGAAGCTCGTGGCTTAACAAGCCAATAGATTGATGTGAAGCCCGAAACGGACATCCGTTTCATCGCGATTTTAAGAGGCGTGTAAAAGTTACACATGACGGTGCAGAGAGGGGTGTGTCAATGGGTGATATCTTTGCAGGTGTGGCTGCCTCATGGCAAGGCTCAGAAGGTGGAAGCCCACCAGAAGCTTAGCATCCTCACAAGCGACGTGCACTGTACACACTTTGCTGCTCAGTGACGTAAAATTAAAGGTATATCGACGTGAGATGCGTGACGTAAGACTTCCGTGTCGTGCTGAAGGGCAAGAGGTGACGACTGCCAAGGTCACCTACCTTGGGATCTCCTTCGGTGGTGAGGACTACTGTCGGCTACTCCTCCCCTATGGCATCCCTGACGCTGGTTTCGCGGGTCTCAACTCACATCAAATACTGGCTTCGAAAATACTCGAAGCTCACATGCCACTCTATCGTCGAAGAACCACACGCGCATCCCATGACGTGGCCTTCTGCTGACATACACGTCGATCGTGCTGCGCATCATGCCTCATTGGCCTCCATGACGTATGTGGATTACACGCAGGAGATAATGACAGCGACCGCTTGGATCGCTCCAGCAGCCGGCTGTCGCGCTGCCGTCTAGTAGCGAATAGCTGAACTTCACGTTGACCTCCCACCCGATGCGTAGGTGCGTGCGCTCGGACGGGGGCAGGACCGCGTTTCCCATTACCACGTTCGCAAGCAGCAACCTATGACGTCATAGATAGGTGCGCCGCAACAGCTCCTACGGCTCGTTCGATAGCACCTTGCGTATAACGTAGCCACTTGTGACGTCATAGGTAGCAGCTCAGATAAGTACTTTGCATATGGGGAGCTCGGCATAGGTGGCGCACTAGGTGGACAACTCATGGCTGCTGCAGGTTCCTTCGCCCCGGCCAATAAAAGGGGCGTAGCGATGATGTGGTATGAAGTGAGAATGAAGAGCGGATGTCTGAAATTGGCTGCATCGACTGACTGGTTGGCGCGAAGAACGGTACAGCGCTGGTACAGCAGCAGGTACATATTTGCAATCTGTGGGTTTTTGTGAACGTTTCACGAGAACGTCGGATCGCACCTCCGTGCCCACCAGGCGACCTTCCCGGGGGGGGGGGAGGGGGGGGAGGGGGGGGGGGCGTCTTCCCCGGGACGGGAGTGTTTGTCTCGCCTCGGGGACAGACTCTGACGTCACAGTCGTACGGCTGCACTCGGCTGGAGGCTGGGCTAGGAACAATATGGGATAAAAAGCTGCCGCTTTATTTGCACTGAGAGCTTAAAGGTTGACACTCGCATGAGGTGTGCAGTACTTCGTGACACATATTACTCCAGAAATGAGCGGTTACTTGATGGCACCTCTGTATCATTGGCAGAATTATATGCTTTTCTTGTTGCGTTGCAACACATACAACGAAATAGTCACATGAGAACAATACCAAGCAGTTCCAATTCCCAGGCAGTTCCACAGCCGCTCATTGCCTTGACTTAAACCACCACCTGCCCGCCAATGTCGATCTCTATGACCTCTTACACACACCGGGCATGGACCTACAGTGTTAATGGAACCTACAATGTTGATGAATTCAGGCCATAGAGCCATCATGGGGAATGACCAGGGCTGACCAATTGGCCAAAAAAGCTCTCTCAGCCATACAAACAACGCACACCTCTTTTGATTACACATCTATAGTCTTCTATTCGCACACTGACAAAGCGTGTTTGGGTACGACATTGGACGAACACCACTGGGACACAACCTCGTGACATTAATCCTGACATCACGCCCTGGCCATCTCGACGCCGAAAAGACCGCTTGGAGAATGCGTGCGCTCGCCTCAGAATCGGAGACATTGCACCCACCCACAGCCACCTATTCGCGCCGCCCCCATTTACACTGCCAGCCATTTGCTCATCCAGCTCAAATATATTATTAATGAGTGCAACCCATTTCAGCAAAACATGCGGGCATGACGGCTTTCCGCCGTCGGCACATCATCGAATGCTGTCCAAAAGTCGTCACTGGTATGTTTCGAACCAGCCAGTTGACAACGCAGGTTCCGAGGTACAAGTTTGCACACTGGTGTTTTTCGGCACGCGGACCCGGGTTGTCAGCTGAAGGCAAGTGTCATGACAATTATTGGTACTTCTCTCTTCGTCTGCGGAGATCCCTGCATGACACAGGAGTCTGATGTCACGTGCAGAGCGCACAGTGAGGCAGCAGCCTAACGTCACGTGCAGAACACACAGTGGGGCAGCAGCCTAACGTCACGTGCAGAACACACAGTGGGGCAGCAGCCCAACGTCACGTGCAGAGCGCACAGTGAGGCAGCAGCCTAACGTCACGTGCAGAACACACAGTGGAGCAGCAGCCTAACGTCACGTGCAGAACACACAGTGGAGCAGCAGCCTAACGTCACGTGCAGAGCGCACAGTGAGGCAGCAGCCTAACGTCACGTGCAGAACACACAGTGGAGCAGCAGCCTAACGTCACGTGCAGAACACACAGTGGAGCAGCAGCCTAACGTCACGTGCAGAACACACAGTGGGGCAGCAGCCTAACGTCACCTGCAGAACACACAGTGGAGCAGCAGCCTAACGTCACGTGCAGAACACACAGTGGGGCAGCAGCCTAACGTCACGTGCAGAACACACAGTGGAGCAGCAGCCTAACGTCACGTGCAGAACACACAGTGAGGCAGCAGCCTAACGTCACGTGCAGAACACACAGTGGAACAACAGCTTAACGTCACGTGCAGAACACACAGTGGAACAACAGCCTAACGTCACGTGCAGAGCACACAGTGGGGCAGTAGCACGCCGTTGGGGTCCAGAAACGTGGCATTGATACCGCCCACACGCAGCTCGGTCACAATTTCGTGCTCCAGCTCAGCAAACCCGTCCGCCAGGATCATGTCGCCGCCTGCGGGCGGGAACACGGCACCGCAGTGAGTACACGTCACTGGCGGATACGTGACAGTGGTGAAAACATGCCACTGACGAGCGAGCGACTGATGGAAGAGTATTACTGGCTGGTGGCACTGGTAAGACAAATCACTGGTCGATGCATGCCAGTGCGAGCGTTAACCGGTGGACAAGATCAATATGTGATGATCATACATCACTGTTAGGTCACAACATGATTGGACACGGAGTAGCCGTGAGCACGAGTTAATGCTGAACACGAGTTAATGCTGAGCATGTGTTCATGCCGCAGCACGTACAGCTGACCAAGGCCATTTCTGCACGCTCAAGCGCAGGTCTTAAGGTCGGGACTATCGCACAACAGTCCATCTATGAATACGAATCACACTAGATATCTCTGCTGAATGCGCCCCAGATTTCTTCTGTAAGTAAAAACCAGCGATGCTGATGGTAAATGTACGACTGGTAAGTGCTCCCCAAGAGTACATCAAAAGTTCTACACCTATAGTATTTAAGGGATCAGAGATACTTGACACTCTGACGACGCACTTGCTCTGACCTGCGAGGAAGGCTCCGAAGAAGCCGTAGGTGCCGTAGTCGAACACGGTGTGGTTGCAGGCGGCCAGCAGAGCCAGGTCCCGTCCAGGACCGGGGGTCTCGGTGCGGCTGTCACCGAGCACGTACACGTCGTCGGCCTGCAGGTGCTCCCTGAGAGGAGCAGCCGCGTGCGCGTGAGTGATCTGACTCTTGCCTATCTTGTCTTGCTTATCTCACTTATTTTCTTTTGTTTTTTATCACGGTCATTGACTCACCGGGACCGGCACCGGCACCGGGACCAAAGCGTCACGGCGTGTGAACATCTGTTTGAGAGTTCAGGGATTGGGCAACAGCTTGAAAGGACCATTCTGATTTACAACGTCAGCTCACCACCTGTCACAGCGAAAAGCTTACAAAAAGCAAACCCCAAAACGGCATACTTGCACCAGACCAGGTCGTTGCTTACCTCAGTTGACATTTTGCCAGAAGTTCCTGCACGATAATAGATCATCACCAGTCTCGGTGGCCATCTCACCTGCCCCGGATCAGGTCATCACTCGTCTCAGAGGTCACGTCACTTGCCCTAGGACAGGTCATCTGTCGCCTCACTGAACAGTTGTTTGCACCAGGACTAGTCACCACTCATCAGTGAACAGTTGTTTGCACCAGGACTAGTCACCACTCATCACTGAACAGTTGTTTGCACCAGGACTAGTCACCACTCATCAGTGGAACAGCTCACCTGCACCAGGACAGGTCATTTGTCGCCTCACTGAACAGTTGTTTGCACCAGGACTAGTCGCCACTCATCAGTGAACAGTTGTTTGCACCAGGACTAGTCACCACTCATCAGTGAACAGTTGTTTGCACCAGGACTAGTCACCACTCATCAGTGAACAGTTGTTTGCACCAGGACTAGTCACCACTCAGCCATGAATAGTTGTTTGCGTCAGGACTAGTCACCACTCATCAGTGAACAGTTGTTTGCACCAGCACTAGTCACCACTCATCAATAAACAGTCGTTTGCACCAGGACTAGTCACACTCATCAGTGAACAGCGATTTGCACCAGGACTAGTCACCACTCATCAGTGAACAGCTCACCTGCACCACATCATGCCATCACTCATCAGTGAACAGCTCACCTGCACCATGACAGGTCATCACTAGTCAAGATCGAATAGTGGGTTCTTGTATCGCTGCCGACACAGCTCCATAGCAGCTGTGTAGAATGACACGCTTACTGGTTTGCCACGGAACACACTCTGCAATAGAAGATGGGTGTCTACTCTTGTTTCCAAGGACACGGTTTACCTGTTTAATGGAATACCCAACTTAACTCAGCACTGGCGAAGCGTTAAGCTGCGTTTCAAGCGCATGCGGTTGTGTGATTACACGCAGCTGTGGATATGGGGCCCTAGTTCATGGTAGGTTTGCATTCACTGCAGCAGCCTGACAAACTCCATGACTGTCATTTAAAATGACGAAACAATTATGTCCCATACGTCGCCTAAGAAGTAGGAAGTAGGCTAAACCAGGCCAGACCAAATGATTGATGTCGACATTAAACACAGACTGAAGAAGGGTGTGGTCGTGATGTAATACACCTTCGCTTCAGTTTTACGGAAGATCGGATTGTCGCCTCCGTCTGGTACGTTAATGTTTGCACAACGTTTTGGCTAGTACGCTGTCCGCCTGTAGCCAGGTGTTGTCGAGTCTGGAGAGGGAGTATGATGGAGCCTGGAGAAGGAGTATGTGGAGTCTGGAGAAGGAGTATGATGGAGCCTGGAGAAGGAGTATGATGGTGTCTGGAAAAGGAGTATGATGGAGCCGGAGAAGGAGTATGATGGAGTCTGGAGAAGGAGTATGATGGAGTCTGGAGAAGGATTATGATGGAGTCTGGAGAAGGAGTATGATGGAGCCTGGAGAAGGAGTATGATGGAGCCTGGAGAAGGAGTATGATGGAGCCTGGAGAAGGAGTAGATGATGTTTGGCTATCAGCGTCGCACGCGTCACAACCGGAATTTCTATGGAGCTTCTGGAATTTGAACCGGGACCTCTGATTGCGAATTCATTGCTCTACCAACTGACCTAACAGGAAAAGAATTGCTGGGATTTCAGCCATGGCGTTCTGATTGCACGTTCAGTGCTGTACCAACTGGCATTGCCCTTCTCGGTTAGTTCAGTTGGTAGAGCACTGGACTCGCGATCAGAGGAATATTGTTAAATCCCAACAATGCCATGCAGAGAATTCGGCCTGTGGCACGCACATAGCTAAAAGCCAAACAACCTCAAAAGTTGAGACTTTTCTGGACTCAGTAACACCTGACGAAGACAAAATATTTTACTGGCCGAAACGTTGTGTAAATACCAACGTGCAAGACAAAGATGAAAATCAGAGCGTTATTTCATCCGCGAAACATTTGTTAAAGATCACGATGTCGCTCGATCAAGATGTTTATACGATGTGTACCATAACGATGATGATGCCTGTACTATACCCAAGAGCTGTATGGTATGATGGATATGATATGATGGTATGGTATGATCTTTATAAAAATGAAGGCAATTTTTCAATGGCTAGTGCATCTGTGCGTTCCTTCGTATCCTCGTTATGAAGCCATTGTTTCAGCTGTCAGGTTACTTTAGATGACATTGTTCACTTGAGACAAACACATGAAAGTTCTCCCGTGGGGAATGGAACATCTGAACATCTGAACACCCGTTCTGCGGAAAATCAAACACCTGAACAAGGAAATCAAACACCTTTTGCGGGAAACCAAACACCTGGTCTTCTGAAGCGACAGCAAGCGCTCTCACCAGCGATCCACTCAGCGACCAATCAGCTCTGAGACCGAGCCCAGCAAGCAACGGCGACGTTATCAGACTGTTGACGCACGTGACGACGCGGGGTCGGCGCAGCCGGTGTGCTTCACGTCAATATCTGCTCGGGTGGCCCAGA
>NW_023596805.1:1061660-1086900 GCF_011947565.3 Pollicipes pollicipes | reverse complement strand
AAACAGTACATCGAGAGTGTCGCTCACATCCCCGCTATTCTTCCGTGACCCAGGTCGCCAACGGGCAGTCCGAGCTCAGGTCACGGTGCCGTGACGACCCCGCTCGTCAGGCAGGAGTGTCCGGCTGCGCCGGTGATCTCGTCCCACTCGGGCGGACGGCTGGGCAACAACCTGGCGGAGTATGCCACCATCTACGCCCTGGGACTCAGGTGAGGAGTCACCATCTACGCCCTGGGACTCAGGTGAGGAGTCACCATCTACGCCCTGGGACTCAGGTGAGGAGTCACCATCTACGCCCTGGGACTCAGGTGAGGAGCCACCATCTACGCCCTGGGACTCAGGTGAGGAGCCACCATCTACGCCCTGGGACTCAGGTGAGGAGTCACCATCTACGCCCTGGGACTCAGGTGAGGAGTCACCATCTACACCCTGGGACTCAGGTGAGGAGTCACCATCTACGCCCTGGGACTCAGGTGAGGAGCCACCATCTACGCCCTGGGACTCAGGTGAGGAGTCACCATCTACGCCCTGGGACTCAGGTGAGGAGTCACCATCTACGCCCTGGGACTCAGGCGAGGAGTCACGACGACGGGGCGGGTCCCCGGTGGACAGCCCTCATGTCGAGCTGTGTATCTTCCTGAGCTAATGACTTCCTGAGCTAAATATTTTCCGTGACGTACTGTGACATTCCCGTACCTTACCGTAGCTTCTCGAGACGTTCCACGACGTTCCGTTACTCGCCGTGACATGCTGTGACATGTCGTGACCTGCCATGACCTGTCATGACACGATGCGACCTCCGCCACCTCCACCAGGTACAACATGACGGCGGTGGCCACGCCGTCCTTGCTGCGCTTCATACGTCACGTGTCTCCCAACACGACACTCCCTGTGGTGAGTGACGCGTGTGCCGAGCAGCACTCGCCGATCCTGGCGAGCCAGTTCGAGAAGCTCAGCGACGAGGAGCGGCGCGCGCACAGCTGGTACATCAAATACTACCCGCACCACGCGCGGCTCTTCTGGCGCTATCGGCACCAGCTGTGCGACGAGTTCGCCATCAGGTGAGGGCCAGGGTCGAGGGTCATGACGTCGGGAGGCTCTTGCCTCAGGCAGCTGGAGAGGAGGTGCAACGTCCGGAAGAGGCAGTTTGTGGTGGTAGAATGAGATGGAATGTATCACCGTACTTTTCCACACTTTCATCTCTCTTGGAGCTGTGCACCCAATCTACCTGGCCGCCTGTGTTAACCGAACATCACTCCGATCGGCTGCTGCACCGGCCACAATAAATCCAGCATTTCCCTGGCCTCGAACCGGGGCCCTGCGGTCCATAAGCGCTGTGTGCTTAACCTCTCTATCTCCCTACGCCAGGCCGGATCTATCTCGGGACGCGCAGCTACAGCTGCTGAACGTGAGCCGTGGCCGAACAGGGCTGACATTCGTCGGTGTGCACGTCCGCAGGACCGACTACGCCTCCCACCTCAAGGTAAACATCGTTGCCGCTAGAAGTCAACTGACACCGGAGAGCAGGCCGGGCCTTAGCGCGTATTGGGGCTTCGCCTCAAGGCTCTTGCGAAATCTCACGGTCAGATGGTGCAGTGAGGACTGGCGCGAAAGGCATTGCATAGCGCTCGCCCCTGACAAACTCATCCAATGAAATGGCTCGGACCAAACCTGTCAAAACCGTACTGGAAGACGACACGGTGGTGTGGGAAGCAGCCGATGCAAGCACGGTGTATTTCCATCTAGACAGCACGGCATAAGAGTTCGGGGGACCAGCCAGCGCCTGCTGCACTGAGCGCTGCCAGCCTCACCGACAGGGCGCATGCGCGTTGTGATTTTTGCAATATATATATATAGTACACGACTTGGTGGATATAGGCCTATTGATCTATTTATCGGTCCCCATTATTTATGGGGCTGTACATATTTTCTCCTGGCTTAGAGTTGGTAGACAGCTGCTGTTATTCAAAGGAGATTCTTTGTAGAATGTAGAACTGGGCGTCATTTGTGACGCTGATTGCTGAAGCTTAGATGGTCTGGATGAAGAAGGCAAGGTAATTATATGGCTATCACAACTTGATCTTATTTGTAGCAGGGGCAGTTGATGATCATGAAACGATCCTGAATAGCTGCATTCCCGCCCGGTTTCAGAGAGACATCAACTGCTAGATTATTCGCTTTCATCTCTTTCATCTAAAAAACACCACTTTTTGTTGACAGGGACGCTAACTTTTCATTGACAGGCACCCCCAGCAAGCTATCACAAGAAATGCAAAATGATCAAGATTCCGAAATATTGTCAAGCATTCCTTTGTTACATCCAGTGCGTCATGAGACAGAGCGGATTTATATATATATATATATATATATATATATATATATATATATATATATACATATATAATCACAGCTCACTCCGCATTTAGGATTTGTTATGTTTTCCTAATAAACCTGATGACAGCTTTCGCTTTTTATTGATGTTCGTTTAAAATCGCGCCATAGTTCATGATACAAAGAAGATGTGGATTATCATATTGCATGTCCTGGTATTGAGTGCACTCTCCATGTTTCATCATTCATTGGATATTTTCTAGACTGGCGATTTTAGACAAAGTTAATATAATCGCGTATTCATACAGTTCATGCTCTCTCGTGAGCATTATTTCATGAATCTCATGTTTACACACGTCAGTTTTTCGTCATTCCGGTAAAGCGCAAACATACTGTATATCTCGATACAGACATACATGTGATATGCAGACAAATACATATCACCATACAGGCATAAGCATTTCCGCATCACATATACTCATCACTGATAGGTAACAACGCCCATCCGCGATACGCAAAAAGCTCAATGTCCCTGCGTTCTCCACCCTAATGGTGACCCTCTATACAGATGGAGAGTTCCACGCGCATTTGTTGGTTTTTAAAGAGGATGCTTCAAGTTTGAAGATATTGAAGCAGGGACCAGATATGATGAAACAAGCTCACTCATAACTATTGATAAACTTTTTAATAGAATACACTGTTCTAGACAACACAAGTCCTCCGTTGAGTAAATATGCTCCTCGATGTCATTTTTAGTCTACGTCATCGCACCTTGCACAATATTGACTGAGAGCCAATTGACGGCTGTTATCTCTGGAAGTCGTGCCCACAAATGCCAGATGTTAACAACTCAAACATTATGTTTTTCTGGGCCTTATGGCCGCATGGATTATAGAATGTCAGGATTTGCATTACCCTATCATCACTCATGAATGCCAAGGTGCCCTTGAAATACTCCCCCACAATTACTCTCCCACATCTTTGCAGCCTTCTAGCTCAGGAACCGGAGGTTTTTAGGTCAAAAAAGAGCATGGCCGCGAGCCGCATCAAAAGGTCTTCAATATGGTTATTTCTGTTCAAAACTCCATACAAATGTGTGATACTCACTTTAATTAGAGGGTCCCATTCGCGCATGCGTATTGCTTTTAGAGCGATGGGCCTTCGTCTCTGTGTGGAGTGTGCGGGACTTGTGTGGTGTTGTTGAGCATCTGGCGTGTCAGGCGGGTTTTGCGTTGGGTCTTCGCGTGTGTGCGTGGGCCGCCGTTTTGTAGGTGCATGGTCATACGTCTGGAAAGTGTCGCTGTGCGGCCAATACATCCGCTATTGGAGAGCAGCACACAGTCCCCTATGTTGCATTATTAGTGATGTATGGCGTTGTTTTCTTTTGAGTGGAGCCAAATCATATGAAGGGTTTTTTGCATGATCAAAGAGGAATGGATGGACTCTGGTTATATATGTTAAGGTTGGTGTGCTTGAATTTTTTTTTGGCAACTATGATTAACAATGTTTCGCATAACTTTTTCTTCAGCTTTACAAACAGGAAACATCACGCCTTTAAAGGGCAGGTGGCACGTATTCTGATGTTCTGCTCTTGGCCACAAGTACCTATTTTCCTATTTTTTAGGTTGGTGTGCTTGAATTTTTTTTTTGGCAACTATGATTAACAATGTTTTGCATAACTTTTTCGTCAGCTTTACAAACAGGAAACATCCCGCCTTTAAAGGGCAGGTGGCACGTATTCTGATATTCTGCTCTTGGCTACAAGTACCTGTTTTCCGCAAGCTGACACCGCCGTTCGAAGAACGACGATATTAGGAGGTAACAAAATATCGCAAACATACTATACGTCAGTGTAATCACCGAAAAAGCTTCACTCACCAAAACGTAGCTTCCCATTCACCTCAACATGCAACTTGGCACAATACCACGGTAGTCGAATTCATTAAGCCATTACTACTGTTTTTAAAAAAATTGTATGAGGTGTTAACCGGACTAACCTAGATTGATTGCTGGTATATTCCTTGAGAGGTGCCGTTGGTTCAGTAATCTTGAGTGGATCTATATATGCTTTACATAGGGTTTGCATAATCACATCTAGCAGTTCAAGGCCCCAGGGCCCTCCAACACCAGGCATTATGAATTTGAAGTTCCTGGCTGAACAAGTCGGCATTTCTTGTACCAGGAGGTAGAGGTAAAAGGAGGTCCACATTGTTTCACGTTGAAAGTTTCTTGTCAAAAAGGTCAAATTGGCAACTCGCCAAAAACTGCCGAAACCTGTGTCGAAACCCGGTTTGAAGCCTGGCACCAGCGCAATGATGGGGAAAGGCATCAGCACATTTCGACTCGGCAAAGAGTGAAAAATCGCTCTTGCAAACGTGCGAATCGATTCATGCGGCTGGCACATGTGCTCGCGCACGACTTGTGCACACTTGTGCAGAATTGATTGCTTTGGGACTCTGTTTTCCGGACGGACGGTAAATCTGGGCCACCCGAGCAGATATTGACGTGAAGCACACCGGCTGCGCCGACCCCGCGTCGTCACGTGCGTCAACAGTCTGATAACGTCGCCGTTGCTTGCTGGGCTCGGTCTCAGAGCTGATTGGTCGCTGAGTGGATCGCTGGTGAGAGCGCTTGCTGTCGCTTCAGAAGACCAGGTGTTTGGTTTCCCGCAAAAGGTGTTTGATTTCCTTGTTCAGGTGTTTGATTTTCCGCAGAACGGGTGTTCAGATGTTCAGATGTTCCATTCCCCACGGGAGAACTTTCATGTGTTTGTCTCAAGTGAACAATGTCATCTAAAGTAACCTGACAGCTGAAACAATGGCTTCATAACGAGGATACGAAGGAACGCACAGATGCACCAGCCATTGAAAAATTGCCTTCATTTTTATAAAGATCATACCATACCATCATATCATATCCATCATACCATACAGCTCTTGGGTATAGTACAGGCATCATCATCGTTATGGTACACATCGTATAAACATCTTGATCGAGCGACATCGTGATCTTTAACAAATGTTTCGCGGATGAAATAACGCTCTGATTTTCATCTTTGTCTTGCGCGTTGGTATTTACACAACGTTTCGGCCAGTAAAATATTTTGTCTTCGTCAGGTGTTACTGAGTCCAGAAAAGTCTCAACTTTTGAGGTTGTTTGGCTTTTAGCTATGTGCGTGCCACAGGCCGAATTCTCTGCATGGCATTGTTGGGATTTAACAATATTCCTCTGATCGCGAGTCCAGTGCTCTACCAACTGAACTAACCGAGAAGGGCAATGCCAGTTGGTACAGCACTGAACGTGCAATCAGAACGCCATGGCTGAAATCCCAGCAATTCTTTTCCTGTTAGGTCAGTTGGTAGAGCAATGAATTCGCAATCAGAGGTCCCGGTTCAAATTCCAGAAGCTCCATAGAAATTCCGGTTGTGACGCGTGCGACGCTGATAGCCAAACATCATCTACTCCTTCTCCAGGCTCCATCATACTCCTTCTCCAGGCTCCATCATACTCCTTCTCCAGGCTCCATCATACTCCTTCTCCAGACTCCATCATAATCCTTCTCCAGACTCCATCATACTCCTTCTCCAGACTCCATCATACTCCTTCTCCAGGCTCCATCATACTCCTTTTCCAGACACCATCATACTCCTTCTCCAGGCTCCATCATACTCCTTCTCCAGACTCCACATACTCCTTCTCCAGGCTCCATCATACTCCCTCTCCAGACTCGACAACACCTGGCTACAGGCGGACAGCGTACTAGCCAAAACGTTGTGCAAACATTAACGTACCAGACGGAGGCGACAATCCGATCTTCCGTAAAACTGAAGCGAAGGTGTATTACATCACGACCACACCCTTCTTCAGTCTGTGTTTAATGTCGACATCAATCATTTGGTCTGGCCTGGTTTAGCCTACTTCCGGACTTAGGCGACGTATGGGACATAATTGTTTCGTCATTTTAAATGACAGTCATGGATTTGTTCAGGCTGCAGTGAATGCAACCTACCATGAACTAGGGCCCCATATCCACAGCTGCGTGTAATCACACAACCGCATGCGCTTGAAACGCAGCTTAACGCTTCGCCAGTGCTGAGTTAAGTTGGGTATTCCATTAAACAGGTAACCGTGTCCTTTGGAAACAAGAGTAGACACCCATCTTCTATTGCAGAGTGTGTTCCGTGGCAAACCAGTAAGCGTGTCATTCTACACAGCTGCTATGGAGCTGTGTCGGCAGCGATACAAGAACCCACTATTCATCTTGACTAGTGATGACCTGTCATGGTGCAGGTGAGCTGTTCACTGATGAGTGATGGCATGATGTGGTGCAGGTGAGCTGTTCACTGATGAGTGGTGACTAGTCCTGGTGCAAATCGCTGTTCACTGATGAGTGGTGACTAGTCCTGGTGCAAACGACTGTTTATTGATGAGTGGTGACTAGTGCTGGTGCAAACAACTGTTCACTGATGAGTGGTGACTAGTCCTGACGCAAACAACTATTCATGGCTGAGTGGTGACTAGTCCTGGTGCAAACAACTGTTCACTGATGAGTGGTGACTAGTCCTGGTGCAAACAACTGTTCACTGATGAGTGGTGACTAGTCCTGGTGCAAACAACTGTTCACTGATGAGTGGCGACTAGTCCTGGTGCAAACAACTGTTCAGTGAGGCGACAAATGACCTGTCCTGGTGCAGGTGAGCTGTTCACTGATGAGTGGTGACTAGTCCTGGTGCAAACAACTGTTCAGTGATGAGTGGTGACTAGTCCTGGTGCAAACAACTGTTCACTGATGAGTGGTGACTAGTCCTGGTGCAAACAACTGTTCAGTGAGGCGACAGATGACCTGTCCTAGGGCAAGTGACGTGACCTCTGAGACGAGTGATGACCTGATCCGGGGCAGGTGAGATGGCCACCGAGACTGGTGATGATCTATTATCGTGCAGGAACTTCTGGCAAAATGTCAACTGAGGTAAGCAACGACCTGGTCTGGTGCAAGTATGCCGTTTTGGGGTTTGCTTTTTGTAAGCTTTTCGCTGTGACAGGTGGTGAGCTGACGTTGTAAATCAGAATGGTCCTTTCAAGCTGTTGCCCAATCCCTGAACTCTCAAACAGATGTTCACACGCCGTGACGCTTTGGTCCCGGTGCCGGTGCCGGTCCCGGTGAGTCAATGACCGTGATAAAAAACAAAAAGAAATAAGTGAGATAAGCAAGACAAGATAGGCAAGAGTCAGATCACTCACGCGCACGCGGCTGCTCCTCTCAGGGAGCACCTGCAGGCCGACGACGTATACGTGCTCGGTGACAGCCGCACCGAGACCCCCGGTCCTGGACGGGACCTGGCTCTGCTGGCCGCCTGCAACCACACCGTGTTCGACTACGGCACCTACGGCTTCTTCGGAGCCTTCCTCGCAGGTCAGAGCAAGTGCGTCGTCAGAGTGCCAAGTATCTCTGATCCCTTAAATACTATAGGTGTAGAACTTTTGATGTACTCTTGGGGAGCACTTACCAGTCGTACATTTACCATCAGCATCGCTGGTTTTTACTTGCAGAGGTAATCTGGGGCGCATTCAGCAGAGATATCTAGTGTGATTCGTATTCATAGATGGACTGTTGTGCGATAGTCCCGACCTTAAGACCTGCGCTTGAGCGTGCAGAAATGGCCTTGGTCAGCTGTACGTGCTGCGGCATGAACACATGCTCAGCATTAACTCGTGTTCAGCATTAACTCGTGCTCACGGCTACTCCGTGTCCAATCATGTTGTGACCTAACAGTGATGTATGATCATCACATATTGATCTTGTCCACCGGTTAACGCTCGCACTGGCATGCATCGACCAGTGATTTGTCTTACCAGTGCCACCAGCCAGTAATACTCTTCCATCAGTCGCTCGCTCGTCAGTGGCATGTTTTCACCACTGTCACGTATCCGCCAGTGACGTGTACTCACTGCAGTGCCGTGTTCCCGCCCGCAGGCGGCGACATGATCCTGGCGGACGGGTTTGCTGAGCTGGAGCACGAAATTGTGACCGAGCTGCGTGTGGGCGGTATCAATGCCACGTTTCTGGACCCCAACGGCGTGCTACTGCCCCACTGTGTGCTCTGCACGTGACGTTAGGCTGTTGTTCCACTGTGTGTTCTGCACGTGACGTTAGGCTGTTGTTCCACTGTGTGTTCTGCACGTGACGTTAGGCTGCTGCCTCACTGTGTGTTCTGCACGTGACGTTAGGCTGCTGCTCCACTGTGTGTTCTGCACGTGACGTTAGGCTGCTGCTCCACTGTGTGTTCTGCAGGTGACGTTAGGCTGCTGCCCCACTGTGTGTTCTGCACGTGACGTTAGGCTGCTGCTCCACTGTGTGTTCTGCACGTGACGTTAGGCTGCTGCTCCACTGTGTGTTCTGCACGTGACGTTAGGCTGCTGCCTCACTGTGCGCTCTGCACGTGACGTTAGGCTGCTGCTCCACTGTGTGTTCTGCACGTGACGTTAGGCTGCTGCTCCACTGTGTGTTCTGCACGTGACGTTAGGCTGCTGCTCCACTGTGTGTTCTGCACGTGACGTTAGGCTGCTGCCCCACTGTGTGTTCTGCACGTGACGTTAGGCTGCTGCCCCACTGTGTGTTCTGCACGTGACGTTAGGCTGCTGCCTCACTGTGCGCTCTGCACGTGACATCAGACTCCTGTGTCATGCAGGGATCTTCGCAGACGAAGAGAGAAGTACCAATAATTGTCATGACACTTGCCTTCAGCTGACAACCCGGGTCCGCGTGCCGAAAAACACCAGTGTGCAAACTTGTACCTCAGAACCTGCGTTGTCAACTGGCTGGTTCGAAACATACCAGTGACGACTTTTGGGCAGCATTCGATGATGTGCCGACGGCGGAAAGCCGTCATGCCCGCATGTTTTGCTGAAATGGGTTGCACTCATTAATAATATATTTGAGCTGGATGAGCAAATGGCTGGCAGTGTAAATGGGGGCGGCGCGAATAGGTGGCTGTGGGTGGGTGCAATGTCTCCGATTCTGAGGCGAGCGCACGCATTCTCCAAGCGGTCTTTTCGGCGTCGAGATGGCCAGGGCGTGATGTCAGGATTAATGTCACGAGGTTGTGTCCCAGTGGTGTTCGTCCAATGTCGTACCCAAACACGCTTTGTCAGTGTGCGAATAGAAGACTATAGATGTGTAATCAAAAGAGGTGTGCGTTGTTTGTATGGCTGAGAGAGCTTTTTTGGCCAATTGGTCAGCCCTGGTCATTCCCCATGATGGCTCTATGGCCTGAATTCATCAACATTGTAGGTTCATTAACACTGTAGGTCCATGCCCGGTGTGTGTAAGAGGTCATAGAGATCGACATTGGCGGGCAGGTGGTGGTTTAAGTCAAGGCAATGAGCGGCTGTGGAACTGCCTGGGAATTGGAACTGCTTGGTATTGTTCTCATGTGACTATTTCGTTGTATGTGTTGCAACGCAACAAGAAAAACATATAATTCTGCCAATGATACAGAGGTGCCATCAAGTAACCGCTCATTTCTGGAGTAATATGTGTCACGAAGTACTGCACACCTCATGCGAGTGTCAACCTTTAAGCTCTCAGTGCAAATAAAGCGGCAGCTTTTTATCCCATATTGTTCCTAGCCCAGCCTCCAGCCGAGTGCAGCCGTACGACTGTGACGTCAGAGTCTGTTGCCGAGGCGAGACAAACACTCCCGTCCCGGGGAAGACGCCCCCCCCCCTCCCCCCCTCCCCCCCCCCGGGAAGGTCGCCTGGTGGGTACGGAGGTGCGATCCGACGTTCTCGTGAAACGTTCACAAAAACCCACAGATTGCAAATATGTACCTGCTGCTGTACCAGCGCTGTACCGTTCTTCGCGCCAACCAGTCAGTCGATGCAGCCAATTTCAGACATCCGCTCTTCATTCTCACTTCATACCACATCATCGCTACGCCCCTTTTATTGGCCGGGGCAAAGGAACCTGCAGCAGCCATGAGTTGTCCACCTAGTGCGCCACCTATGCCGAGCTCCCCATATGCAAAGTACTTATCTGAGCTGCTACCTATGACGTCACAAGTGGCTACGTTATACGCAAGGTGCTATCGAACGAGCCGTAGGAGCTGTTGCGGCGCACCTATCTATGACGTCATAGGTTGCTGCTTGCGAACGTGGTAATGGGAAACGCTGTCCTGCCCCCGTCCGAGCGCACGCACCTACGCATCGGGTGGGAGGTCAACGTGAAGTTCAGCTATTCGCTACTAGACGGCAGCGCGACAGCCGGCTGCTGGAGCGATCCAAGCGGTCGCTGTCATTATCTCCTGCGTGTAATCCACATACGTCATGGAGGCCAATGAGACATGATGCGCAGCACGATCGATGTGTATGTCAGCAGAAGGCCACGTCATGGGATGCGTGTGTGGTTCTTCGACGATGGAGTGGCATGTGAGCTTCGAGTATTTTCGAAGCCAGTATTTGATGTGAGTTGAGACCCGCGAAACCAGCGTCAGGGATGTCATAGGGGAGGAGTAGCCGACAGTAGTCCTCACCACCAAAGGAGATCCCAAGGTAGGTGACCTTGGCAGTCGTCACCTCTTCCCCTTCAGCACGACACGGAAGTCTTACGTCACGCATCTCACGTCGATATACCTTTAATTTTACGTCACTAAGCAGCAAAGTGTGTACAGTGCACGTCGCTTATGAGGATGCTAAGCTTCTGGTGGGCTTCCACCTTCTGAGCCTTGTCATGAGGCAACCACACCTGCAAAGATATCACCCATTGACACACCCCTCTCTGCACCGTCATGTGTAACTTTTACACGCCTCTTAAAATCGCGATGAAACGGATGTCCGTTTCGGGCTTCACATCAATTTATTGGCTTGTTAAGCCACGAGCTTCTTCCCGTTTGAATAAGCTAGAATTGCAGCGCAAGACGACTCATTTACTGGATCCAACAGTTCCATTTTCTAACTGATGAATGACGCCACATCTTCAGCATATTTCGCCGCCGGCATAGGCAACAGCTTCTAAGCGATGGCTGTTTGTTTCATCAAGCCGACGTCATCCAAAACCAGACAGAACACGACCATCTCGGACCTCAACTTGGCCAAGTATCAATGCACATGACTGCTAGCGTTACACCCAGCGCAGGGCTGCCCACCGTACGGTAGTACAGCAGGTTCTGGTACAGCCTCAGGTCTCTCTTAGGGGCGTCAGCGGACAGCGAAGCCGCGTGGCTGTCTGCACCGGTGTCCGCTGACGACCCCAGGAATGAATGGCCTGAAGCTGTAACAGGGCCTGCCGCACTACCGGACAGCTGGCCGGCCGGTGTCTTGCATGTGAGTAAAATCAGGGACCTTGAAAATGTGAGTAAAGCCAGGGACCTTGATATAACGCTGGATACCATACTAAACTTCGCTGCATATGTCTCTGACATAGTAAGTAGGGGCAGTCGAGCACTTTCTTTCCAAGTCGGTACCGGCTGGTCAAAATTCAACCGAAGCGCTGGGATGGCTCCGTGTGTGCAAATGCGCGATCGGTTTAGAAAACCGCAGCGTGGTCTGGACGAGGGGGGGGGGAGCAATTCCCACATAGAGCGGCTCGGTCGAGTGCAGCACAGGTGTCTTGTTTGATTACTTACTCAAGCATTCTCCGGGCAAATAGCTTCTCTTCCTTATGACAGCCTTCTGCTTCATTTCAAAACTCCATCCTGAGCAGCACGAATTCATTTCGAAACCCCATCCTGAGCAGCACGAATTCATTTCAAAACCCCATCCTGAGCAGCACGGATTCGTTTCAAAACCCCATCCTGGGCAGCACGAAGAGTGCAACACGACTTACTCTTTCTGAGAAACCTCTTCCAAGGTAAACTAGACTCAAATCTTGCTCAGCTGTTTCCCCTTGCTTGTGCTGCCTCGATCAACCGACCCGAACCGAACCCCGCACCCGAACTCCGCTCGCTGTACCTCGCGCTCGTGTGTAAACAGTACAGAGCGGTCTGTTTTGGAGGCTGCCAGGCATTGGGGACACTCTTAGCGAGCGACAATAGTGCGGATACTTGCATGACAGTTTCGCTATTTTTGGGGGTCAAGTGATCGACTGTATGTTTGAACTCGGTAGTTTCCTCAGTCATCTTTTAGATTTTATCTGCTCATTATGTTCATACTACTGTGCGCTTTGTATTTATTGTCTTTCATTCAAGTGATTTCGCTTGGTGGTGGAGTGCTGCTCTGTTGGCGACAAAAGAAAATAAACGAAATGAATAAAATCCTGCAGATCCCTTGCATGTATTTTCACGTATTTCTCATTGTAACTAATGAATATGTTAAGCCAGTCTGCAAACAGCTACCGGTTTTTGACCAGAGAACCCCTGGATCGGGACAACAAATAAACTGTAATACGCGGTATCTTTTAGTTGTTACGTGGTTGGTCTTAAGGCAGAAGGGTAAATAGATGAGGCAGTAGTAATGCCCCTATTTCTTGCAGAAAAGAACAAGAGAATGGCAACAAATGCGCGTGGATATTTCGGCAACATGCCTTCATCGAAATATCAACGCATCTATATCTCCACTCTCTTGGTTTTCTACGAGGAATAAGGCTATTACCACCGCCTCATCATATGCATAATGTTTCTCGCAAATGCACTTAGCAACTTACGTAATTCAGGTGGGTAAATCTATAACGTCTTCGGTACTATGATACCTACGTAAAGGGAAAATCAGTGACTTTTCGCCGCGGACGTGACCGCCCAACTCGAGCCTCAACTCCGCACTCCAGCTCCAGCATTTCCGACTCGGAATAGTCAGTTCAGTCTAAACCCGATGCTTCACAAGAACACCTATCACTTCAACAGTGTTCGGAGAAGTTTGACTGGCGCCGTCAAGCAAATTATGGCTGCCCGAAATCGATGGGCTGTTTCTTACGCAGATGACGTCAAGAATGTGATGGCATCTACGCCAGCTGTGGCGCGTTCGTTTTGATTTTCGAGACATCCTACTGAACTATTTGTTTCGTCGTTTTGGTGAAAGGACTCACATTCATGGGCTCGTATTTGCGCAATCCTGGTGTTCAAGACTTTGCTTAGGGGTTTTAAGTTCTCAGCATGAGATTAGGCAAATTTTGAAATGCCGTTCATCTGATCACACATGACCATATAGAAAGTATAAAAACTTGAAAAGCACGTTAAACTTGCCAGCTGGTGTAAGCTAAGCGACGTGTCATTTTTTTCTTCATAAACCGGAGCAATTTGGTAAAGCACTGGTTTCGAAACTGTGGTGAATGGATCGGACTTTTCCTATGGTAAAGCCAGGGACGTAGTTTCGCGAAATGGAGATGGGGAGACTGAGCGGTATAAAATGATGGAAGCTGCACAAACTAGTCAACACACGGGTCTCTCCCCGGAAGTGACCCACTTTCTTCTCACAGTTTGGGGGGGGGGGTTGAGTCCTCTCATCTGAATAGGAAGCTATATCCCTGGTTAAAGCTCAACAATGGAAACGGAAACAAAGAATTCGTGGTTTTTCAATTTGACGTGGCCAACTCAAGCTTTCGTGATTTCACGGGGCCGCAGAATGTGAGATTTGTGGCCTCCAGGCTGCAGCACTGACCCCGTCCCCGGTTGCGAAATTGTGGACAAACTTGGTGGAGCATGGGGAGGGCGGTGAACACTAAACCTCACTGCATTTTGTCGTGTTGTCCTTGTATTCGAGCCCCAGTATTCGTACATTTCCTCATGCTGGCCGGCGTGGTGGAAGACTGGGAGCCTGGGTCACACCACTTGTCCGAGCCAGCTTGTGCTGCCAGGGGTTACGAATCGCAGCAGCTTTGAGAATGAAGTTCTGATTTTTGCCACTAGATGGCGCGATTGGACCGTCGCTGTTCTCCGTGGTTCTCCGTCACTGGTGCCCTGCCATACAGGTGATAACCAGGACAAACGCACCTGACTTCAATGGGGCATGCGCGAGGGTGAGGGCGAGCGAGAGAATAGAGAGGGCTGTGGAGCTTGATTAAGTAGAAATTGAAAGTGGACAGTAGTAACAGCCTTATTCTTCGGAGAAAAACCAGGATAGAGGTATAGTTGGGTTGATATTTCGGCACATGCCTTTATCGAAACAATAGCATAACACCGCTCGCAAATGTGCTGACCAGCTTATGTAACTTAGTAGAAATTTAGCTAAAACAAAAATTTATCTTGATAAGGTAATATTCAAGACAATACGACTAAAATGTTATATAACTACACAATAAATCAATGAATACATGCAAGGTGATATTCACATACAGTTATGAGCAGTCAAATTCAGAGTAAAGTGGCTTTGTGCAGCCGTAGCAGCTGCCGGTGGCCACTTCTTTGAGTGCAGCTCCGCAAAAGTAATGTTTTATCCTCCCGATTTACTCAAGCGCCTTTCGCAACAGAAAAAAACAGCCATTTCATAAAATAACACGGTGCCAAAAAACGTTCCTTTCCGCCAACCAATTCTAAAAAAATATTTAAAAGCCATGCCCGGCATGGTCGTTTGCGATTCTGACTCCAGTGTCATGCAATACCACAAATGACGTCATTTCAGTTTGAGTCGCCACACGGCCTGCTATCTGTTACTCCTTGAGCATCCTGTCAGTTCACATCAGTTGGCCTAAGTGCCGGCGTTACAGGAGATCAGCATGTGTCTAATGCATAAAAATAAATAAACTTGAATGCAGTCAGCACTCGCACTTAGATGCGCTGCACAACCGCGGAGCGTGTGCTTTAGTTGACAATGGGATGTACGTACAAAATCATGACATGCGTGCTGATAGTTAGGCATGACTTTGTACCTGTGCAGGTTATATGTAGTGTATATGTAGTTACGTGTGTACAAAGCCATCTGTGTGCAGATGGCAGGCTAGGTAAGGGAACGTGCATTTTTCGCGGCTGTTTCTGATACGAGGCAGACAGGTTATGAGAATGACGTAGTTTGCGGTTGGTGTTATCGTTGCCCAAAGAGTAACACCAATGATTTAAATCACCTGAACGGTCGACCTCTTGCCCTGTGTTTTTTTTTAGATTTTATCACACTGGTCGAGGTGGGCGATGAGAAAACAACCGCACTGTGCAACTGGAAAGTCTTAAAGTCACGTCAGGTGTTGGCATATACCAGTAGACCTGAAAATAGCTACCGGTCACAAGAGAAACTAAATGGTTAATGACCTTCGGCAAAGCGGTATTATGCGGGGGTTGCCGAACATGGAAAAGAGCGATCAAAGTACCGTGGCAGCGGTCGGTGGCACACCTGACAGCGTGGGTGGCACACCTGACAGCGTCGGTGGCACACCTGACATGCAAGCTTCACGACAGCGTAGAATCCGTGGGCGCACTTAAGTCTGAACTTTTCTCTTTGGGTTCTACCCGACACTTGAACGGCTGATATCGGAAGGCCGAGCTCAGCTGACGACTTTCGCCGCAAAGCGGAGGAATGACTTTTATTCCTCCCACTCGCATGTCATCCTGGAGGAGCCACACGCACAATGCCACGTTTCAGGCGGTCTCCAGGGAACATCGTGTGTAACATACCTAAGCTATGGGTCAGACGTAAGCAGCAAGCATGCGGCCGAGGCGACGCCGGGTAACGCTGGCAGCAAGCCGCGGCGCCCGATGTTCTCGAGCATTCTCAGCGGAGAGAAAAAAACACAATCTGCGATGTCCGATGTTCTCAAGCATTCCCAGCGGAGCACGAAGCACAAGCTGCGGCGCCTGATGTTCTCGAACATTCTCAGCGGAGCACAAAGCACAAGTTGCGGTGCCTAATGTTCTCGAGCATTCTCGGTGGAGAAAAAACACAAGCTGCGGTGTTCGACGTTCTCCAGCATTATCAGTGGAGCACAAAGCTTTAGGCCGAAGACCGGTGATAATCGGTTGAATGTAGAGTGCTAGATAATTGCAAGCGATGTTGTGCAACAAGGTTCCTGAACCTGCTCCCTGAAATCAGCCCATAATGATGCTTTGTGACTGAAATAATTTCTCAGCGGTTCTTGCTGCGCGTTGTCTGATCTCTTGAACCACCCAGTACGGGTGTGAAGAAGCTGGAGTTTCCCGAGAGCGGTGGCGTGGTCCACAACATTAGAGTGGCGGCTCAAGGCTTTAAGTGTTAGCAATGCAACCGCACGCACAGAAACACGCACAGTAATGTTTTATCACGCCGGCGAGCGAGCACTATGCATGAACCATAACAGTTCCCTCCCTCGCCGGTGAGGAGAGATATCCGCCCCTGATATTCGCGGGAACTGTCACGCCCTGGGGCTCTTGGGTAAGCCTGAGCCTACCAAAATTGGAGACACTTTGCCACTGGGTGGCTCACGACAGCGCATGAAAAGAAACCGCTCACAGTGCATTTGAGCACTTCCAAACATGAGGAAAAACTCTCAAACCCCTTGGTGGAAGTCCCACAAAGCGTTCTCCTGAGACAGCACAAGAACGGTGGATAACAATAGTGCCAGGAAGTATGGCGGGCCTAATGCTTCACGTTTTGTTTCAGACGGTTGCAAGATAGGCTTGATTATAAGTTTGGTGCCAAAAAAGGTCCCAGATACTGTCAGATAATAGGCCAGCTACGACAATTTTTCTGAATCCCTGCAAAGCGGTTCGTACCGTTTTGGTCACGTTCACATTCCAATGGTATCAAATGTCCGATTGTTGAATACCTTTGTGGTACGAGACGACCGCAGAATGGGGGCCCGAGGCGCACAAATCGCTTGAAGTATGATGCTGAACACTTCAGAGTTAAGCAGGGTGAACAACCTGCCTATTTCATGTAAAACTAGGATAGTGTCGTATAATAATATGGTAAGCCTAGCTTATTCAAAAAACTATGTGACGCTTGTATAGACAGGTAGCGATCATCGCCATGGGGCCGTAGCACGTTTACCACTCCTCGCTCCCAAAGGGCAAGGTTGACCTGACCAAGAACACTGGCTGATCTAAAGGTTAATTTGACGAAGGAGAACACTAGCTGATCTAAAGGTTAATTTGACCAAGGAAAACACTGGCTGATCTAAAGGAGTCATGCTGGACACATTGGCGTTGCTGAAACATCATGCTGTCCACCAAATTTTGCTCCGTGGCTCCAGCAAAACCAGGAAACAAATATGGTATTTTGATTTCCCATATATGTGCCATGCTGCGAATTACTGGAGCCCACTTACCCCCAAGTCCCTATTCCCTGTCGCGTATCACATATCCCGTATCCCATATCCTCTATACCATATCCACTGATCACATATTCCGTATTCCCTGTCGAACATACGCTATCTCCTATATGCCGTTCCCTATCTCCTTTCCCTATCCCAATCTCCTGCCCGCCTACCCATCCCCTATCCTATCGCATGACTCGCGAGCTGAACGCCTCTGTCCGGCGAGCGTGCCTATCCCCTCGCCAAATCTGTGCTCGGGTACAGATCATGGTCCGTCGCCGGAGTGTGAGGAGGAACCCATGACAATTGATCCTCCCGTGATATGCGTAGAACACCGACTGCGCACACGGCTTTCTGTGAGCATGGTTGGTTCGTGTGATGTGTCAGGTATGGTCTGTGTGGCATGAGCCTGTGAGGCATAGTCGTGGCCCAAATCATGTGTGCAAACGTTTTCCATGCATGACTGCAATATCGTTTACGGCTTGAGTGTGCTCGGGCCTTTTTGAGTTATCGATCATGGATGTCACAACCAGGGTGCCGCGCAGTATGGGGGTCATTTGGATTACATAAGTTGCACTGTAATTCTAACTATTTCCGGCTATTGACAAGGGAATGCACGTAGCCACTATTAGCTCATATGCTAGTCATGCGCAATTACTCGCTCATTACTTCCCAAAGATGAGAATTTCCTTGTGATCTGACACAAGCAGGCCGCCTCGGAAGATCCTGCGTCAGAAGTAACCTGCGCGAACATACACTGAGGAAAGAACGCAGATCAACGCCGATGAATTCCGTCTCTAGAATCAAAGTTTCGGGAAGAGTAAGGTGGCGCAGATTCTGAGAATCACTGGTTCTCCGGATCGGAGTCGCATTACTCTGTGGCAGGTATAGGCTGGACAGCACGACTCGAATGAAGCCTCTCTGTGTCAAACGGCGCTTTATTATCATGGGAATACCGCGTGGTACGTTTTTAAGGAATGCAACTGCGGAGGATTAGGCTATTTTGCAACACCAGAAGGCATCACGTAACGCATAGCAGCATGCACAAGTGATACCGGCCTTAACGTCATTTTCATAAAAAACAAACCGCGTGCATCCACCAACAATTGTCTTGACGCCTCCAGCCAAGAAGCACCACTTGTCATGGCCTTTGAAATTGATGAGCATGTGATTGCATGACACTTTGAAATTGGTGGGTTCGTGATTGCATGACACTTTGAAATTCATGGGTTCGTGATTGCATGACACTTTGAAATTGATGGGTTCGTGATTGCATGACACTTTGAAATTCATGGGTTCGTGATTGCATGACACTTTGAAATTGATGGGATCGTGATTGCATGACACTTTCGAGCATTAAACTATAAGTACGACGTTGTGTGTCGATTCGTGCAGTCATGTCCGAGGCGAGTAATTTGAAATTTGATTGCCACGACATCTCGTATCGTAGCACTGATTCAAACCTACAACGAATCGCTGAATCATAGAGTTCTTGATTGCAATGTTTCATGCCATGCCGTACGAAAATTGTTCGCGAACGCTATCGATTGGAAATGAAACACGGAACCGTTATGGCATAATTGTGAACGGTGAAGCTTTCATCGTCCAGGCTACCACCCCTCTGTACCTGTGCGTTGCGGAACCTGCCCAAACCGTTGTGGGCATGCCAAAGTTATTTGGCTGTGTCGGCTCAGGTCGAGTCACACACTCCAATTCAACTGAATTGAAATTCTAGTGATTCGTTCCAATACTACAAGTATCTTGTTAGAGGAGTATCTTTAGAGTATCTTTCGTTTCAGCCCACCTTGCGATTTTTCATGTAGATGTAAATGGAAAATCAGTTAAACCGACCGGGAACGCCTTTGCTGACATCTTCATAAACTGTTGCAAGGGACGATTGCTCATTTAATTAGTAACCAGAACTTTCTTGCCCCGCCCCCTTCCCTCTCCAAAATTATCTCGCCCCATCCCCCTCCCCTCTCCGAACTTGTCTTGCCGCGCCCCCTCCCCTCTCCCAATTTGTCTTGCCCCGCCCCCTCCCCTCTCCGAACTTCTCTCGCCCCGTTCCCCTCCCCTCCCCCAAATTCTCCTGCCCCGCCCCCTCCCCTCTGCGAAATTCTCTCGCCCCGATCCCCTCCCCTCTCCGAAATTCTCTCGCCTCGATCCCCTCCCCGCTCATTGGATACGTGCCCGCCCCATTCGCCCGCTCTGTGGATCAGTGGCTGTGATCTTTCCAGGCAAAGCAGCTAAATGCGTCATGAAATGAAGCCTGCGTAGTGATGCTGGCACAAATGAAGATCCGAAAACACCCACAGTTGATCCGAGAACACCCACTTTTGCAAAAATACGAAGATCGTCTGCCTTCCAAACACTATGGTGGACACCGTCAAGCATTTTGACCAACTCAAGCAGCGGACACGCCTCTGGCTACGCGGAGCCGACAACGACAGCGGACACGCCTCTGGCTACGCGGAGCCAGCATCGACAGCGGACACTAACGACATGTTCGATTGTCGTCTCGTGCCGCCTCACTGCTGAGCCGGGAGGCTCGGCTAACGAAGAAGAAGAGTCAATAGGCCTGAGAAGTGAGACGGCATTCAGCGCGGCTTTTGTTGGCTCGGCTGCACGCTGCACGACCGGCGCCGGTCGAAATGGACGCGGGAGTGGAACGGCTGAATAGAATGACGCGGCGTGACCCCGTCTGACACTCTTGGGTCAGTCTGTCATGGCATGCATCGCGTGAAGGTTGACTTCAATTTGCTGGCCGCACGCCGTTGTGCTTAGACTCTTATTCCCTGCAGCCTTTGCAGATTTGGCGTTCTAGTTCTCGCTACGGTTCTATCACATGCCACGACTGCAAGCTTCTTTACGCTTCACGCTTTTTACGCTTACGCTTCTAGCTTCCACGATTGCTTCATGCTCACTGGCAATGGTGACTTTACGGACCCTGTTCCGCGTCATGAGACTAACTGGATTACCGTTTGTTACGTCACAACAGACCGCTAAGACCACGTGGAGCGTTGGATGATAATTGTGTGAGTGTCTGTGCATTATTCACGATTCAGTTGGCCGGTCAAATTAGGATGGCCACGCGTGTGTGTGCGCGGCCTTCCGAGTCCACCTCAGGCAGCTATCCTGTGCTGCGAACCGCACGACGACCACACTGTGCAGCTGTGGTTGGGAAATGGCACGGGAAAAAGTTTGAAAAAGGTATTTTTTTAGCGACAGATGTTCCATGTAACGGGGACAGCCGCGCTTCTAGGAGCAATAACCGACCGATCAGCTGACTGGAGCGCTGGTCTCTCTCGTCTCTCTCTCTCTCTCTATCTCTCTCTCTCTCTTCTCTCTCTCTCTCTCTCTCTCTCTCTCTCTCTCTCTCTCTCTCTCTCTCTCTCTCTCTCTCTCTCTCTCTCTTGTCTAAAACACGCGCGGTGAAGTATCTCCCGATTTCTTGGTCATGTTGGCAGCGTCCAACTTCCTTCATTGGTCCAGTTTCCGATTGCCGCGCTCTGTTGACTCTGGGCTGCAGTCTGCAGCAGCAGATATGTCGGGTTAGTCCAGTGAATCCAGATGAACGTAGCTGCCACCTCCACTGCAAATATCAGTTGTATGAAATACATAAGAGAAAGGCGTTTTAAAATGACACTAACGACTTGAATGCTGGTCAGTTTGGTCAGTTCATTATGCGTTCCGACTCGCACCAAATGCAAGTGCCGTTTGGAAAAGAACAATCCGTTCTTCTTGAAACTCAAACTCAATCAGACAAGCATATGCACACTACATATGCGCACGCCACGTTACCTGCCACGGCCATTGTGTTATTTCTAAGCCATGGAGACCGTTCGTTTTGCCTTGGCCTCACATGTTGCCACGAACTGTCATGGCCCGTAGGTCATCGGCCGGCCTGAGGCTGCGGCCTGGTCACGGCGTCCATTCGGCTCCCTTGTGACGTCATCGTGGTTGCCTGTGACCATTCACGATCGATCGGTGACCCGGGCTGCACTCATCGCTGCGTAACCGTGACCCTTGGTTGCTGTAGGGTCCCCCTGAGCTGAGAACTGCTCTTTCAGGGCGCAACGATAGGCAATAACAGGCGTATCGGTGGTCTCGGTATCAGTGACCGTCATCACTCAGCTGGCAGCAGGCGCTTCCCGCGTCCCTGGGAGCAATTGTCTATGTATCTGTTTAAAATGTGACGCACCTGAGAAATCACATCGTAGGCACTGGGAAGGGGCGTTACCATAAATACCAAATACGCGAATAATGATTTTGAAAAATCCGTTTTTTGGCTCGGCTTTAATCCGTCCCTAATGATGACGAGCCTACCGTTAAAACTTAAAACCTAAGTCGGTCAGCCTCGTAATTCTTGTCAGGCTCAAAAGCTCGGGCTGCTATCAAGCCGAACATCCCGTAGCGAAACAAAATACCCCTACCCCGCGACGGAACGTCCCGTAGCAGAACTCAAGGCTGTAATTGTAGCCGGATAAAGTGACCAGACACAGTCAGGTGGTAATTGGATGTTGCGCAGCCGCGCTGGGGTGATGATTGCCTCAATCACCTGCGCGTGATTTGGCTGACGTTAAGCCTTGGTGTTAGGAGTTGCCAGTCAGCGTCACTTATCGTAAAGCAGTCCATCACCACTCCGTTGGCACGTCCTAGGTCGCCTGCACCACACCTGCACTACACCTGCACTTCGTGTGCACTGCTCTGTACTACGTCTGCCACTGCCCCGCACTACACTGCACTACGTCTGTACCACGTTTGCACTACACCTACACAATGGTTGCCACTACCCCCCGCACTACTCTGCACTACACTGCACTACGTCTGCACTATGCCTGTACTACACAACCTGCCCTACTGTTTGCACCTACGTCTGCACTAAACCCGCACTCTGTCTGCACATATATCTGCATTAACCTGTACTGCGCCTGAACTACATCTGCACCGCACCTGCACAACACGTTACCTACGCCTCGCCTGTAATATCAAGGCAGTGTCGCTTGCACTGATGGCAAATTGGCACTGCCATCGAACCCTCTCGACGTGTCCCGCTGGGAACATAGTTTGAAAAACATCATATCTACTATGCGTATTGTGTCGTTAATAGAGACATCTAACAGACGACGAGAAACAAGTTGGTCGTCAGAATCTGGCACCAAACGGCGCAAAGCAAGGAAAACGAACCTTTTCTGCGAAACATTAAGTCGGTCTAAGTCTATGGTTATCCCTACAGTGATGCATTGTGCATCGCTTGTTCTTTTGCAATGGAACTTTGGTTTACCAAGCATGCATTGGCTTTGCAGCACGTATTTTGGATTTAATTTGGTTTTTGGTGTGGAGTTACGCCGCACCGTCCGGCTGAGAGAAACGGGTTTGAAATTCATCACATATACGACGATACCCGAAAATATCCCAGGGTCTCTGGGGTTGTGCTATTCTTCTATTAATCCTTCGGTTGCTACCACTACTATTCTACTAATTCGTCTACTCGCCCCGCGTGGGCGCAATCGTATAAAATAATCAGAGGCCCAAACCACATAGTTTTGCAAATCCATACACTTTCTCAATTATTGTCGTTTTCACGAGCTTTCTTGGTGGTACAAACCTAGCCACGGCATGGACATCATCGGCATCGGCAAACCTAGCAACGGTGGACATCAGGTGATCACGCTGAGGGTCAAGGTCCACCTCCAAAGAGACCCGGACCAACAACTCCACAAATGTTGTTAGCGGCGTGCAGAATTCGTCCAGTTGGATGCAAGTAAGACCAATTTAAATTCAGGCTGCCGGATCTGTCTATTCTGTTCATCTACAATGCTGCCTTCGCTGCTAATGTATGGTTGCCCTTACATCCCGAGCCATCACATCTTGACCTGCCGCAGAATTGCCTTGCCGAGGCGCTGGGTTGACCGCCATCCGGCTCGATGCGGTTGGTCAGTCCTGGGCGATGGGGAGGAGCAATCAGGCAGTAGAGCCGAAGGCGCATGTGGCAACAAATGAAACCGATCTTCTTGGCACCAAAAACGGCTGCTGAACTTTGCCGCGCAGTCTGTCGGCGCACGGCCCCCCCCCCCCCCCCCCCCCAACTCAACCCGACGTTCGTGGGTAATAGCACCTGTTTGCGCGCGAACGCCACCTGTTTGCGCGCGCTGCCGGCGCGCGGCCGCGAAGGCTCAACATGGGAGAATTGGGCCCTAATCACTGCGTGCTCCGGCCATATGCTGACAGAACGCTGGGCACGGCCAACTTCGTGTCCACCGACGCGTGGCGGCGTGCCGCCGGGATGGGGGGGGGGGGGGAGAAAGGCGGTACGGTTGTTTCCGAGTCATCGCTCCCGAGTCCGCTGGCGAGGGGCGGCGCGTGCGGTCGGGAGCCGGGGAGCGCGCGCGAGGTGAAGCGCACGGTTTTGTTGAGAGGGGGGGCAAAGGGGTGATCCTCAAGTCACTGCGCCCGCGTGCGGCTGTGGAAATCGAGGACGTCGCATAGCTCCGGACTGTGGCGAGGCTTCAGTGCCCGTATTTTTCTCGAACATGGCATGGAGCTTAAAACGTGTGCACTCAGCCACGGAAACAGTAGAGAGTAAAACGATCCGAGCCGTTTTCACACCCCAAATGATAGTGGATGATGGCTTCATTTACGTGATTTAGCCGCTGTGTTAACCCTTGACCTCGCCAGCATCACTCACTGGTAACTCGCGCCGCAGGAGGGACACGCGTCTCGCTGCCCGGAAGCCGCGCGAGGGCCGTGACAGACACGGAGGTGTTTATGCAGGGGCGAGGCGGCTTCTGAGCTTTACGTGACCGTGGCCCAGTTTTAATGTTAGGCCCTTGGTTTTTGGGATCGCCATTCGCCATGGCTTGCATTGAGTTGCGGGGCCATTCTGAGCCTCACTGACAATTTATTCAAACACAAAAGACGGAAAATATTTGCACGTGCTTGCTATTTGCACGTGCTTGAACATTTGCACGTGCTTTCTCCAGCACGCATTATGATTTAGTGAACTCTGTTTCTGTACAGAATGCCTTAAGAACGCGTTATCACGTTATTTGTACAATTCATCTGCGGGTTTTTCTTGTCGTTCTTTATTTGAGAAGCAGCAGCTGCAGTTTTAAAAAGCGTACTGAAACAACGAGAGCATTTGCTCATGCGCTTGGCTGCACCTCAAGCTATCTCCCGGACGATTCCAGCAGTAGGATGTGCGCGAGGTCTCATCAGCGCTCACTAGGCCTCTGACCTCGGTGCCAGGGTCACGCCCGTGCCCGCATTTCTCCCGAAACTGATGCAGGTTATTGCGAAGCTATTCCGAGCCTGTTTGTGGTCGTCGGCGTTCTGTCTCCATCTTCCATGTGGTGGACCTTAGACCCGCAGGCTACGTTTAGTTTGATGCATGGCAGCCCGTAGATGTCAGCGACGTCTTTCATTGAAGTGGCGGCACGCATAATTTGCATATTCCATTCACGGGTCGAACGCTGTATTGTTTCAGTTGATGAATTCGCCGTCAGATGGCAGCTCGTGCGCCATCCGGGCACATGTTTACTTAATGTCCGCATCACGCTCAGAGGTAATCGACCATTTAAACACAGCAATTTGGTGTCATTCCCGCATTTTTCACGCCTCATTTTTGCGCGCGAGATTCATCTCGCCAGGCCGCCGCCGCCGCCGTGTGTCACTACGGGCCGTTTTGTGCAGAAATCGATCGTGATTAGCACGTACGCGACCGGGCGGAGCAGTTCGATATTCGGAATAATTGGCAACGCT
>NW_023596805.1:1031236-1060660 GCF_011947565.3 Pollicipes pollicipes | reverse complement strand
AAGTCACGTGTGACGTGCCGTCTGGTGAGGTTGCAAACAGGTAGCCAACCTGTTGCGAGATTTGCCTACATGGTTGAAGAACACACCACCAGCCGATCACTGCTTGTTACTTGGTGCCAAGCGTTGCTTAGTGAGCCGCTGTCATTTCAACACTTAGTGCACGCTTTTGGACACGGTGTATCCTAATACAGACGCTGTCGATTTGCTCTACAGCAGGCGGTTGCCACTGCCACAAAACGCCTCTTAAAAATAAACACGGACGCGCACTGGGACTCGCCAGACATCCCGTCACTTACACACACCGTCTTGAGCGCGACACTTATGCCCAGAGCCAAACTCCGCGGCTGTTCTGCGCTGAGGCGTTGCTCCTCGAGCCCCTCCCCCTCCGTCCCCTTCTCCCTCCCCCCCCCCCGTCCCTCTCCGTACCTGGTCCTGCTGCTCGGCGACGTCACGCCCCGGCGTCCCGGCGTCCGCCGCGGCGTCTGCCGCCGAACCCCCGCGGCGGCGCCTGGCGGCGGCGCCCGCCAGCAGCCCGGCACCGCCGATGGCGACGGCCGCCAGACCGGCCACCGCCAGCGGCCCCGCTACCGAGGCGGCTGTGCCGGCGCCGAGGGTGAGCGCGCCGGCGGTGCCCGCGCCCAGGAGGACCAGGGCCTCGGTCAGCTGAGCTGCGGCCACGGCCGCCACCAGAGCCAGCAGCGTACGGTTCATCTCGGCTGCAGAAAGGAGTGGGGTGCGATATGTTGTAGCAGACTGTCAACAGACCGCGTTTCGTCTCGGCTGGAGTGGACGCGACACCACGCGGGAGACAAGGGGATAAGGACTGTCGGTTGTATTCGCTCCTCGAATACGGATTGGAACGGGTGTTGACCCGGTGTTGACCGTGCCATGAAAGTGACAGCAGTGCGAAGCTTAGTTTGCTGGTGCGAGACCACGTAGGTATGTTGCGAGGTTATGATGAGCTCAGCGGAGTGTAGCTCATTTTGGTTCGGAGAGGAACAGAATGCCAGGCGGATAAGCGTAGAGAGAGCCCCAGGGGGTCACAAGAGCGCCAGCGGACTTTTAAGGGATTAAGAAGCTACGGATCATCTTAGCAGGCGGTGGTTGGAAGTGGAACCAAGGGTGAAATGGGTTTGGGATGGGGTGTTAAAGGGCGTCTGTCTGCCTCCCTAACTTCTTCCGTTGCTGGAAATCCCAGGGATGTAAAAGACTCATCACAAATTACACCGGCTTTCATCAATTCTATGACGTCATCAGGACACCATGCCGTGTCCCGGCGATCAGCACGGATGTCTCGTAGTTTCATTGAATAGGACGTCTCGGATAGAACTGATAGAACTCGGAAAAGACTCTCCGGATGGTCCTGCCTCACCTGAGCTGCGCAAGGCGTATTCTCCCACGAGATGCAGGCGTTTGTGTTCAGTGGCCTGTCCCGCCCTCTTATACCTGTACGCCGACCCCTGTGACACCAGCATTCACCCTCCGGGCAGCGGAGGCCTTGTGACGTCACATGCAGCACCAGCAGGACGGTGATTGGCTAGCGCGAGCCGCCGCGGCCGGTTTATGGAGCTCCAGGTTAGTGGAGGAGCCCGCGGCACCGGCAGTCCCAGCGCGCAACGCAACGCTTGTCTGTAGCCGCTGGGGGGGGGGGACGGGGGGGGGGGCGGAAGCGGCACCGTCCTGAGGCGGCAAGGGCCAGTGACTGGCCAATTAGCACAGTTTGAACGTGAACCCTCGGGCGGGCTTGCAGGGTCGGCGATGAATTGGGTCTTTTCCGCATACGGCTGTGGCTGCGGCTGCGGCTGCGGCCGCGGCCAAGGTCGCAGTAGTTAGCAGTACTCTGCCACCGCGCCGTGTTACTGGCTCGCCTTACCGACTTTTGTCTACCATACCGTCATGCTGGTGCCGGTGGCGCGGGGCTGGTCCTGTTTGGGGGGGGGGGGCTTGGAATCACTGGTCCTTTTCTTTCTTTGCACTGTCGCAAGCCTTGTGCCAATTTGTCTACATGTCGAGTAGGCTCGATACACTCACACCACATCCCCAAAGTGCGATAATCGCCGCGCCTACAGCTGCTATGATGAGATAGCAGACTAATGCAGCTGTTGATGTTGACAAAGTCGATTTCCTGCATCAGTGACCGCTTGATGAGTTGGCATTTGCCGGTCAGAGAGGACGAGTGCGGAAGCTAAGAATAAATCTACTTTGAACTCGCCCAAATGAAACATAAGCCTCGTTGTGATAATCCTCACTCGCACTCTAACACCGGCACTAACTCTAACTCTGCCTCCTTGAACGCACCAACTCTAGCCTTACCGCATCAACCAGGTCATTGCCTTCCGCGAACGCAGCTCCATTTTCATGCATAAAGAATTCGTGACTGGCATTTCGCCAAGGCCGCCGGCCGACCCTTCACTAGTTTTGCAACGGCGGACAAGACCTCCTTCCACCAGCCGCCACTGAGCCAGGGGCACCGGCAGGGGCGGAGTCAGGCGGGCGGTCGGTGGGGCACGGCTGCTGGCAGGAGCGGAGCCAGGCGGGCGGACGGCGGGGGACGCCCGCCAGCAGGGGCGGAGCCAGGCAGGCGGACGGCGAGGACACGCCAGGTGGCAGGGCGGAGCCAGGCGGGTGGACGGCGGGGGACGCCCGCTACCAGGGGCGGAGCCAGGCGGGAGGACGGTGGGGCACGCTCACAGGCAGTGGCGGAGCCAGGTGGGCTGACGGCGGGGCACTCCCGCCAGCGCTGGCAGGGGCGTGGTCTCGAAGCGGCGCCGCTGACCGGCCTTTCGGCAGCACCCGTAGGCAGGCGACGCGTGTGCAAGCGCTTGGCAAGCTGCAGCACAGGAGTGGCCGAGTTTGTGCTCTGACGAAACCGGGGGCGTAGTTTCGCAAATTGACTTAAGAAGGAGGGTGTTAAGCAGTACATAATGACGAAACCTCCCCAAAATAGGTCAGTAAGCGGGTTTCTCCCGGCTTTGACCCACTTCCTACGCTTATATGCCCCACGGTGCACGCCCGTCCATGCCTCCCACGCTGAGCCGCAGTGCTCAGGTGGTCAGACGCCGTGGGCTGCTCGCCCCGGGCGGCTTCAGAACAGATGGCGGGTCGGACAAGACTGACTGACACTACGTCGGCGAGCCGGCCGCATGGGATGACCCCAAGTCGACAAAGCAAGCCGGAGGGGGGGGGGCGTCAAAACAGGGGACATGGCCGCTCGTGATCGTCCGATGCTTTACCGCGCCGGCGTCTGGCATGGTCGCTAGTCTTTTAATGAACCCATGCGTCGAAATGTAGAGAAATTGAGAGAAATGCGTTGCTGGTTGACCTGAATTCTGCGCACAGTGCAAGCATCACGAAAAATAGACGGAGAGAGTAGAACAACGTTAGAGCAGGATCTTTAAGACCAGATCCATAATGGTCCACCAGATCCATCCATCAGATCCATCAGATAATTAACTGTCGTTCAACTATTGTAGTTTAGTTGCTAAACACTTTGGGCATGTAATACAAGATATCTGAGATGAAAACGAGGTGTCGATAAGACAGCAGTATTAGCCTTATTCCTCGGAGAAAAACCAGGATAATGGAGATATAGTTGGGTTGATATTTCGGCAACATGCCTTTATAGAAACAATAGCAGAAGTGAATTCGAAATTGCCTGTCGATGATCCTACTCGATTTTTTAGGTTTTTTAAAAGCAAATCACACTCCACAGCACACGTTCAACAACCGTAAAGTAGGCAAACTGAATGTCACTGCAGATCAGCGGAACTCTATCAGGGACCTTAGCAAACATGATGATATCATAGTTCAACAGAGCGATGAGTGCAAGGGTCATGTAATCTCAGACAGGCTAACTTATGTTAACAAAGTTAAGGCTTTACTTAACGATAGCGACGGCTATTAAAAACTGAATAGGCACCCAGTCCCTCGGGTAGAGGCTAAAACAAAAAGAACACTAAAGAACACAGTCAGCGGAAAATTTCGAGCAAACCATCAAAGACTTGACACCTAGACACAGCAGACCGCCTGTATTCTCTGGGCTTCCTAAAGATCGCAAACCTTGCGGGTGCCCCCCCAGACCTGTCCTTATCTGTGTGCGGTGGTCCTACAGAGAAAACTTCGTGTCTTTTAGAGAAATACTTAACCAACTCTTGAGGTTTGTTCCCACTCATCTGTGGGGATGCCAGGAGGCTTTTTAAAAAGGCTTCCAACCACTTGTAAGGCAGAATGATTACCAGAAGGCAGCATGTTCTTCAGTGTAGATGTCGACTTGCATGGCAATTACAGTT
This sequence comes from Pollicipes pollicipes, assembly GCF_011947565.3. Classification (NCBI taxonomy): domain Eukaryota; kingdom Metazoa; phylum Arthropoda; class Thecostraca; order Pollicipedomorpha; family Pollicipedidae; genus Pollicipes; species Pollicipes pollicipes. The sequence continues at coordinate 1,056,371 of NW_023596805.1, read as the reverse complement.
AATGAGGCTATCGCTGCCGTGAAGCTAAATTAGTACAAACACGTACATGAAATTGATGCTTCCGGTCTATCAAAAGAGGATAGCTGCGCTCTTTTAGAACCGTGTCCCCACATTAATGTTTTCTCGTTCGGAGACTTTAACCGACAAAAATTGAGAATAGCAATTGGGATCCCATGCGCTCCTCCTCTGGAGATAATAATTTTAGATCGATTTGAAACGAAGGCTCTGACTGTCAGCCCATTAAAACCAACTTTCTTAGCTAGATACATCTCTGCTTATGTTGGGATATGGACGCACGGACAGTGCCCTTGAAGAGTTTTTAGAGTTCATGAACAACTAGCATCTAAATCTAGCTTTTACGCTGGAGCATGCGACGGCGGAAAGAGGCTCCCATATTTTGATACGCTAGTGACGGTGGAAAGGAGAAACAACCGCACAACGTTAGAACGGAGCTCTTTATCAGCCCACCATTTCTGGTATCATTCCGCACTGTGGACCTGCGTATTCCGGCTTCCACTAAGCACAGCATAATTCGTACACGTTTCGTAGGCTCTAAACAACTCATCAAGTAGTGAAAAGGAAAGAGGAGGTTAAGCAAATATGGGGTTTGCTTCTGGGCAATGGATACTCTCCGCAATGTTTAGGTAAAATGTTGGAATAAGTAAAAAGTCTAGAGCGCGTGGGGTATGTGTGGTAGGAGGCGGGAACACGTCCTATCGAATGACGAATTTTCAAATCTCTCTTACGTAGATGAACATTTGCTTTGGAAAACCAAACACACTGTTAAAAAGATCAAAACTGCGAGAACGCATAGCTTGGAAAAACGACAAGAAGCTTAAAAATTTCTGGTGGAACCTTCCATCTCGAAGCCTAAGTGCCCAGGTGGCAACTGATGTTATTCGTGCTCCGTTCTGGGTCTCAAGAGGTTTGCACACAACAAACATGGTTTACGAAATCAAGTGTATACTGCGTGAACAAGCATGGGAGGGACTCAATCTATGTCGGGGAGTCCATGCGCCCTATTCGTTTGAGATATACTGAACGCCTGCGAGACGCTAAAAACAAAACAGGGAATGCCGCTTTCGGTGACCACTTTTGGCAAAACACGCTCAGGCTGAAATCGAGGGAGGTGTAAACCCTATGCCCGTTTTAGAGTTCAAAGGCATCTACAGAGCACAGGACCACCCATACAGGAAAATTAGTAAATCTATTCTTATCAAAAGTCGGCCACCAAACCTTTACCTACCGGCCTCATCATGGCCGATTATGCGAGCGCGATATATGCCTTTATGTGTGATGTGTACCAGCATAAAGTCGTTTACATGTGTAAGTGATGCCTAACACGTGATGTGCCATGCCTGTTCAATTAAAATCGTTTGCATGCATAATTGATGCGCGATGTGTAAAGCCTGTCTACTTCAACTCGCTTGTATGTTTGAATGAAGCGTGATGCGCCATGCCTATTTCTTTGAATTCGTTTGTATGTACACGTATGTTCGCGCACCGTAATTCTTAGGTAGACACTGTATCATGGTAATGGCTGACAATCGCTCAATGTTTCATTCCTTGAATGTTGGTGCCCTGTGAAAACCGTAGCTTACTTTTTCAATAAAAAAATAAAAGAAAAATAGAGTGGGATCATCGGCAGGCAATTTTGAACTCACATCGGCTATTGTTTCCATAATAGCATGTCGCCGAAATATCATCCCAACTATATCTCCGTTCTCCTTGTTTTTCTCCGAGGAATAAGACTAATACTACTGTCTAATCTATGAATAATGTTCCTCGCTAATGCACTAAACAACTTACGTAGAATGAGGCACCTTTCCACTATGAAAGTTTGTAGGCCTAACATGTAAAGCATTACAAATGTTTCGCCTAAATCTGACATTGATGCCTCAATAGATAAAGCAGCTATCAAAAAATTAAGCTCCAACTTGACTACCAGTGTAAATACACACACAGCATTCCTGTCATGTTTGTGTTTGAAACACTCAGTGTTAATAATTCATATTGTTCCGTTTATCTAGAAGAGGAGATCTAAATGACCCACTACCAGCTAGGTTTAAACGTGGGTTAGGGGCCATCCGGTTGTCATCAAAATGCAGCTCATTATGAACCATTTTAACGACAGTACACATTATTTTCTGTCAGTGGTGTCGTTTTATACTATTGATTGGAGGCCTCGGCCGAAGAGGTTGACCTAGCCTACCCAGAGACCTAGCCTCACCTAGCCTACCCCCAAAAACCTGATTTTTGCTCGAATTTTGGGCCACTTTGAATCTGTATCCTCGGCGTGAAAATTGAAAAAACTTTTAAATATTTTGTAGCCTCAAGATTATTTTGCTGCAAAAGAATGACCTCCCATTTCAAGCGAATGTGAACTGCCTCCTTGTCAAAAGCGTAGAATGGGGTGTAAGTCACAGAAAAAATATTAGAAGTCTTTGCACCTAAAGGATGTAAAGTGGCTGCCGCTGTCACTGACCGTGTCGTATAACCGCCGCAGCCACGATTATGCGACGAATGCGCTCGCCACTGTTGAGGTAAACATGCGTTAAGTTTTTCTTGGTCACCATGCACTTTTAAAAGCTGCTGCACATCACAGTCAGTTGTTTTCATGCCAATGCAGGCATAATGTTTTGAAAAAAAACCTTTTCAAACATTTGCAGGCTGGCTTAACATATGAAGGAGCTGGCATAACAAAAATAAATACCCACAAGATACTACTTTGTACAAAACTAATATGATGCTAATAGTGATGTCTTTAGGCTCCTGCTGATATACGAATAGTTAAGACAATTGTTCTGTTAACTATCTGGTCCAATATTTCCTCTTTGCTCATACGTATTGAGAGGGCTCAGAAAAGCATTGGGGAGGGGGGGCTCAAGCACGACCCCACCCCCCGAAAGTAAACAAAGTGATGGCGCTGTTTTACGTATCGTTCCAGCGGAGAGACTTATGAACAGGGCAGTTTTTGTGCATTCGGTTAGCTACGTGATCAGCGAAAGAGTTCCTGGAACCACTCTTGATCAGACACGTGCATTCCTATCGACTCAGTTGCTCAACTGCTACTGTTTTTGAAAGAAAAGAAATGAAAAGGGGAAGATTTAGGGAACCTTCATCATTTCCTTGACCCCGGAATGGTCCGAGAGGGAGGAAATAGGCTCCAGCGCCCTCTACCTTTCTGGACCTATCCCTTAAATGATGTTACAGTTTGATGATCATGCCATCGCCGTGTCAATTAACTCACGGGACCAGGCCACGATAGCACACAATGCCTGACAATGCTAAGAAAACCCTGGCCAAAAAGAGGCTCTGTGCCAATTGTTGGGACCACAACGCCAGTAAGAGACAATTTTACGTCCTGTGTATTTGCGCGACGTGGCTCCAACATTGCTGACCGTCTGCGAACAGTCACTGATTGATGCCCTAGTCTGAGATGGAGAAACATCACAAAGGAAGCTGCGAGCTGGTGTAAGTGTGGCTGGTGGCAATGCTGTGGTATACCATTCATTCAACGTGATATTTCGATGGTCATTGTCATACGGATAAAACGACCGCAGAAGTGGTCGACAGTGCACTGTTGGTGAGCTCTAGTGTCAGAACTGAGAACAACACGGGGTTACCACTGTTGGTGAGCTCTAGTGTCAGAAGTGAGAACAACACGGGGTTACCACTGTTGGTGAGCTCTAGTGTCAGAAGTGAGAACAACACGGGTTTACCACTGTTGGTGAGCTCTAGCGTCAGAACTGAGAACAACACGGGGTCACCACTGTAATAACGCATGGTTGATGCGGAGTTTATTTCGGGGTGCGCTGGATGATGGTTCAAGCACGATGCATTTCACTTTATGTTCGATATCGTGATCGCAAGAAAGCGTGGTACGGACAAGGATATAGATGTTGCAGTGCGTTTATAAGGTCTGATTTGCTCCACTATCGTTAACAGTGCGTAGTATATGAGTAGGTGCGTAGTATGTGTGCTGTTTCGTGACAAATAGCCACACCAAATGCGAATCATCCACTGAAATAAACACATAAATACCTGCATGTTTCGTTGGTCGCTTGCATTTCCCTCCAGGCCGTAAATCTTGAGCCCCTCAGATTACCCAACGAGGTACTGTAAGCACTGCATTCGGCAGGGCCCTTTTTGACGCTATCTTCGATTCTGATTTCTCCTCAGATTAAAACCAGTTCTTTCTTTCGCTCATTTGGAGAACCACAAAAAATGCCGCAAATCGACTGCCATAAATGACAAAGCTAAAACGGGGCCGAATCATTGAGAAGCAGTACCAGCGGCGGCTCACGTACGAACAGATTAAACCCCCGCTCATTCAAAACCTGCCAGGCATTTGATGCTCACCAAGCTGTCGGCTAACTCTGTCCCTCTCGAGGGACCGGCGATCCGACAATGACCCTTCAGCCCTCTGCGGGCTGCGGCTTCCTGCTGATCTAGCACGTGACGTCACCAGTCGTTTGCAGCGGCGGCAAATACGGCGGCAGCAATAGCCTCGACAATAGCAAATACAGCTGCCCCGTTGGAGTTGATCCCGCAGGATGGACGCTGTTGCATAGGGGATAGAAATGCATGTTCATCGCCTGTTTATGACAGAATCGCGAACGTTCTATGAGTCTGCTTGATGCAGTGTAAGCCATGACCCGAACCAGCCTGTCATTACATGTTTGTTATGACGTGTCTCCTGGCCTGAACTCACCAGCCATGACCAGTGTATTATTTGTTTTCCAAGTCTAACCAGTGATGTTTAACCGAGCGCAAAGTGCGACGACACGCTACCAAGCCAGAAGCCCACGTTCCTTGTGTGTTTGGGTCACGTTTGCACGTTGATAAAGTCCATTAACTGTCACCGTAGGCGTAAAAGTATCTAGCTACCACAGCTCTCACGTGACTTCCTATTTTGTAGCCTTGCAAGCACACACGGACGAAAAATACGTTCACTTTCGCCAGAACAACTGAACGGAACAGAAATGTTTCTCGATCACCAATACTTTTTAAGTCGAGACAAACGACGATGGCGTCGTGTGTTGGACAGAGTCACTCGAAGAAAGTATTCAAATAATTGAACCAAGGGTTGTCAATTGGCGGTTTTTCCGCAAGATGGCAATGCAGACCATCTACGCATTTCCGTCTGCCGCTGAGGCTTCTTGTTTGGAGACCACCATGCCTGCTTCGACGAAGGAGCGCAGCCAGGGAGGGGCTCCGGATCTCCCTAGATCCGGTGTTTCCGCTTTCCACCACAAAAACTTTTCACTTTCCTCCCAACAGAAAGTTGAAGGCTGGCGTGAGGCGTAATCCCCGAGCTCCAGGCCCGTACCTTAAAAATATCGTGGCTGCGCGCCTGCTTGTACATCATAGCTGAGACAGCAGCGTAGGAGAGGGGAACAAAACACCAGTCACTCTTCCAGAGACGAAGTATCTCTGGATACATCTGCGTGCGGTAATATTTAAATATATTTAGTGAGCTTTTTCGTGAAAACAGTGCCTATGCGTAAGGTCAAAATTGCTAACCCGCCTGTCAAGCACCGGCTGTTTGCCATTATACTTCAGCTGTTTTTACACGATAACAAGGCATCGCGACTAGACGCACAAGTCGAAATGAGCTAATCAAATCTGCGCAAGCCTTAGAATATGCAGCCAGAGAAAAACATCGCTGTCATTGGAAGGTCATATAAACGATACGTCCTGATACACAGTTGCCCGGATCTATCACAGCTTCACATCTTCCTTGCGTTATACACTCTCTCGCTCCAATCCCAACCCACCAAATCGTACACATCAGCCGTATTTACTACAGCAAACGGTCCTCACGTTTATGGCGTGGCATGTTTTTCATCTGTTCTTGTTCTTCGGATGGGCACTTACCGGTACGTTCAAATTGCTTCAGTTAAATTATAAACGCATGAAATGAATTTGTCTCAATTATTGTGCTTGATGAATGAGGCCTTTGTTCTGGCTATAGTCGGGTTAAATATGACTAACGCGGCGCACATTTTTCCCCATGAAATAATGAATTGGAATTTGTAAGGCAAACCTGGCATTATCGAAATCGGGTAGGCTGGTCGCTAATATTTGGTAGCTATTTAGTTCACTTAGTTTGATAGTTATTATCATTTTTGTATCGGCCGGCTGGCCGTAGAAAATATGAAACCATAGGCAGTGGTTTAGGAAGTGGAATCAGGCCTTGCAACAAAGCAAGGTATATGATCCCCACTTTTTTCAACATCGCTTCTTCTCGGCCCTATTCCGGCTGTGCCACCGAAACTCTGTCGACAGACAGAGGCTCACACACTGGCAATCCCCACCGTATACAGACAGAGGCCCTCATGCTGTTTATCTCCGTTGTCTTCAGGCAAAGGCCCTCACATTGGGAAACCTTCATCGTCTACACACAGAGACACTGGCACTGGAAACCTCCATCGTCGACAGGGACAGACCCTTACTTAGAAAATCCCCGGCGTCGACAGGCACAGGCTCTCACTGGCAATCTTCGTCGTCGACAGGGATAGGCCCTTACTTAGAAAATCCCCGGCGTCGACAGGCACAGGCTCTCACTGGCAATCTTCGTCGTCGACAGGGATAGGCCCTTACTTAGAAAATCCCCGGCGTCGACAGGGATAGGCCCTTACTTAGAAAATCCCCGGCGTCGACAGGGATAGGCCCTTACTTAGAAAATCCCCGGCGTCGACAAGCGCAGGCTCTCACTGGCAATCTTCGTCGCCTGCAGGCGAGGTCCTCACTGGGAACCCCCGCCGCAGGCGGAAGCCGGCTACAGCAGCAGTTTGCATAGGCAGAGGCCGTATGAAAGCGGCCAGGGTCTCCTGTACCAACACTTTCACCCCGAGACAGTCAGGGTCACGAGGACAGTGCACCGCCCTCTTCCCAGCCCCGCGGCCAGAGCCGTGCGTGCACTCGAGCTTCCTGGAGCCCCCGGGCGCCCTCGCAATGGCCCCCCTCGGCGCGCGGCCTCGTTACGAAGGCCGGGCATTGATTCGCCGCTGTGAGCACTGACCGACTTCCGTAAATGATCAGAGGAGCTCCGGCCGCGTGCAATCTCTGAACCGGCAGTTTCCAGTGCCAGGGCGCCGGCTCAGTCCCGGTTCGGGGCTGGTCCGGCGTGCTCGGAGCGTGCCAGCCCGCCGGACGGTATTTATACCCGACTGCGGATTGTTCTGCGTCCAAAACTGCAGAGGCGGCGCAAGGTGCCCCTGAAGGGGAGCGGACGCGGCAGGAAAGACGTCACAGGGAGACGGTGCGATAGGGGAGACGGTGCGATAGGGGAGACGGTGCGATAGGGGAGACGGTGCGATAGGGGAGACGGTGCGATAGGGGAGACGGTGCGATAGGGGAGACGACGCAATAGGGGAGACGGTGCGATAGGGGAGACGGTGCGATAGGGGAGACGGTGCGATAGGGGAGACGGTGCGATAGGGGAGACGGTGCGATAGGGGAGACGGTGCGATAGGGGAGACGGTGCGATAGGGGAGACGGTGCGATAGGGGAGACGGTGCGATAGGGGAGACGGTGCGATAGGGGAGACGGTGCGATAGGGGAGACGGTGCGATAGGGGAGACGGTGCGATAGGGGAGACGGTGCGATAGGGGAGACGGTGCGATAGGGGAGACGGTGCGATAGGGGAGACGGTGCGATAGGGGAGACGGTGCGATAGGGGAGACGGTGCGATAGGGGAGACGACGCAATAGGGGAGTCGTCACGAGAGGGGAGCCGTCACTTCAGGACAGTCGTCCTAACGCACCCCTGAGGCGTCACTAAACATCTCCTAAGCTATCGCTGGAGACACCTCTGAGCTGTCGCACACAGCTCTGCACCATCACAACAGCCAAGGTGTGGGCGACTTGGACCCTGATATCACATCAGGGATGTGAATCACATGAGCTGGAGAGCAGTCACTACCTGAAAACTCTTCCCTAAGCCGGCTTATACATACCAGATAAGATCAAGGACGTGGTTCTTAAACATTGACTGCACAATTATGAAGCAACTTTGCAGATTTGCGACTAAAACTCAACTCGGGCAATTGCCTCCGTCGCCCACCATTGACGCCAGATCTCTGATTTCCAGCTTCAAATTTGTATTGTTAGACTGTGCCGCAACATTCCAGTGCCCGTCGGCACAGCAGGACCCCAGCGGCTTCGCGGAGAAGTCAGCGTGGTCTGCCTTCGACACGACCGTTATAACCTGCCCCAGAGCCATCTAAGGGTGGGACTCGTGAGGTTGCCTGCCGCTTACATACTGCAGGGCTCTGTGTGCCTCGTTCCGTCATGAATGTTACAAAGCAGCTGGCCAGCTGGGACCGGTGGCTTTAACCCGATTGTAAGCAAAGCGTTGAGCAGCCTTAACTCCCCGCCTCACAACCAGCGCGAGCCATGCCCAGCTGACAACACACCCATCACACACCACTGCACCGTCATGTGGCACGTCACGTGGAGATGGTGTGACGATGTGGCGGTATGAAGTGTGACGGCGTGATTTGTGAGTTGTGGGATGTGATGGTGTGACGGTGTGATGGTGTGACGGTGTGATGGTGTGACGGTGTGATGGTGTAGCGATGTGACGGTGTGACGGTGTGAACATGTGAAAATGTGACGATGTGACAGTGTGACGATATGACGGTGTGACGCCGTGACAGTGCGACGGTGTGACGGTGTGACGGTGTAACGATGTGGCAATGTGACAGTATGACAGTGTGGCAGCGCGAGGTGTAACGATGTGCCAGCGTGATAATGCGACAATGTGACGGCGTGACAATGTGACAATGTGACGATGTGACAATGTGACGATGTGACAATGTGACGATGTGGCTGCCGGCCGGAGACGCCCAGTGCTTCGCGCCCGACACATCGCCCGCCCAATGAGCCGTTACGTCACGCTGTCAGCTGGCACGTGCCTGTGAACATGCCACAGGGGCCGCTGTGACACAGATCAGCCCCGGCGACGCGCGGGACGGGGGAGGGGGGGGGGGGGGCGCAGCGAGCCTCTCGCCGGTGGGGATTGGTCGTGTCGGCGTGGTATTTAGCGGGGGAGGGGTATAAGGAGGGGAAATGGGGATATTCAGGGAATTCGCCTGTGAGAGCTGAGCTAAAGCAGTGAACTGTTAAGGTATTAGGATGACCAATGGTACGTAGAGCTTCGAAATGCATGGAGTAGTCGAACCGTGGTTATTTTGTTTGCCCATTCAAGAACACGCTTGCTTGGGAACTCCTGGTATGTCTCGTGAAATGTGCGATAGGAAATCGATGAAATGACAAGAAATTGAAGAAAATAAAGAAATGAAAGCGTGGAAAGACGCGATACATGACCGTGCATTTGCGGACCCTCATTGTTTGTTACATGAATTATATTGCCGCTGTGACAGCGTTGCTTATGCATCTATGCCCATGCGATGCTATGGGGTCCGCTGACTCCGTCACTGTCGTTGCAGCACCACCCGCTGGCGTCCGCTGACTCCGCCACTGCGTTAGACCAGCTGTCTGCGTTCATCTTGTGCCGGGGCGGGAGAGTCGAGCCAACTTCCGCCCCCAGAACTGTGCCGGGGCTTCACCCGGAGCTTATGAGGCTGGTGGGCGTCTCTCAGGGAGCTGCATTGTGAGCTAAACCGGGAGCTACGGTGTGAGCCAAACCAGGACCTACTCAGTGATCCAGACCAGAAAATACCCGGTGAGTAAGACTGGGTGTTACTGAGTGAGCAAGACCAGGAAATAGGTTGTGAGCTAGACCGAAAGCTACTGCGTGAGCCAGACCAAGAAATAAGGTGTGAGCCAGACCAGGAGCTACGGTGTGAGCCAGACCAGGAGCTGCGATGTGAGCCAGACCAGGAGATGCGGTGTGAGCCAGACCAGGACCTACGGTGTGAGCCAAACAGGCAGCGTCGAGGTGAGCCGGATCGGGGACCCTTAAGCATTACCGATAATTTCCCTGATACTTGAAGAGGCTACTGAGTGGGAAGGCTATTGAGAGAGTTCAAGAGACACCAGGAAACCGCGGTTTGAACGAAAACGGAAACCACCAACATCTTCAGGAGATCTCCCACTGCAGGCCAGCAGTATCGCCAGAAATGTGAGTGAGAACCATCCGAAAATGCGTAGCAGGAAATATCAACGAAAACCAAATCAAAGATCAGGAATTTTTCCCAGATTACAGCTATCGCTAAGAAACCGAGCTGCGCTCCAAATATCGTGCAGAACTTCACTGGGGACTTTGGACGCTGCTGAAAACGTTTTGTTCAAGCATAAAAAACAGCTCGGGTACCTGCGCGGTAGCAAACACGCTCCCCACAGCGAGCTGAAACGTGCTTCGCTTAGGTCACAAAAAAGCGGCGAAGAAAGTAAGTTGCCAGTTAATCAGGCAAATGTGCAGGAAAATTTTACTTCACCGATCTTCACTGATGGGGGTGCAAGTACTTGCGGCAGCTGTCCTTTCAGAGAGCACACTTTCATTTGGTGCTTCGTGGCGGCCATTTGCTTCAAATTTGCGCACGTCGTAAATGGTCAACCCATAAAGGACAGCTGATTGTTACGAGGCACTTTACTTTCTGGCTTAGCCTGGAAATGACTGGGGTGTCGCAAAACTCACGAGTAAATGACAGGGGTGTGGAGGGAGGCGTGAGGGGAGGCAGAGGGCACACCCTCCCCTAAGGTCCCGACGGTGTCCACGGGCTGATTGGAACCGACGATCAGCAACCCGATTGAATGGCCAAAATGACTGGCCGGAGTTCGCTTTCGGGGGGCCTAACCCGCAGGAACGGGTCGGAGGCCGTTTTCCGTGCAGGAAAACTATTATATAGGCCACATATATATATATATATATATATAGGGTCGGAGGCCATTTTCCATGCAGACACGACCGTAGTACACGATTTACACTGCTCGGCGCCCATGAAACAATGAGAGGGACCTGCTTAGGTCAAGGGCCCACGCTGCCAAAATGAGAGTCCTGTGATGGCCACCATCACCGAACAGTCCACTCCGTGGCAGTCTGGGGCCTGGGGACCCACTTCCCAAGCGGGGATCAGGCTGGGGCCGACGATCTGCATTGGTCGGAGTCCCTGAAACAGTGAGGGGTTACTGTGTCGGTCACTGTGTCGGTCACTGGCGGTCACTGTCGGGGTTGCTGTCGGTCACTGTGTCGGTCACTGGCGGTCACTGGCGGTCACTGTCGGGGTTACTGTCGGTCACTGTGTCGGTCACTGGCGGTCACTGGCGGTCACTGTCGGGGTTACTGTCGGTCACTGTGTCGGTCACTGGCGCACAGTACCTAACAAGCTCCTGCGCTGTCCAGATGACCTAAGTCGGCGAGAAGCACGCTGGCTGAAATGGGACATGAACGGAACCGCGAATATTAGAGACTACTTTGTGCTGAGCGGGGTTTATTGACAATGAAATGATATTTGAGAACTCATGATAAAGAAGTCCGTAGTGAGACCATGGAAGGACCCAGTATCAATGAGGGGCTCCAGTGACGAAGGTGCCCTCCATCCCATTTCTGCTAGCAGCACTGGAGGCCCTGTGCCAATTGTTGGGACCCCAACGCCGGTAAGGGATAATTTTACGTCCAAGAAGCTGTTGTATACAAGTTTTGTTGCGCCTCGTGTTTGTGTTGTGTGGGTGTGTTGAAACATCATGATGTATGCTGTAATTGTGTGTTTTGCCTGACGGTGCAGCGTTTATGAGTTGTGAAACACGTTGGGAGTTGATATAAGAAGTACAACTTAGTTGGCATATTTTGATGTGCATCACGACACCATGAGTAAGCCAGCATATATATATATATATATATATATATATATATATATATATATATATATATATATATATATATATATATATATAAATGTGTGTATATATATATATATATATATATATAAATGTGTGTGTGTATATATATATATATATGTGTGTGTGTATATATATATATATATATATATATATATATATATATATATATATATATATATATATATATATACATGGCATGGCATGGCATGGGCCATTAAAGAGTATGGCGTTTTCCACTCAGGGCAGCTCCTGGCTAGTTTTTTTCAGTCCTTCGTGCGTTGCATTAAACATCGTCTGCTACGATAAAAAACAATTCACCAAGAGACATGTGTCGTCTTCACCTGTATGATTAGAAATTTAGCGCTCGAATATGTCGTCATCCAATCTCAAAAGCGATACAAAACTATTCGGAACTCTTCCGTTTTCTGCAACCGTAAGCTATGTAACGCGGCAGAGTTCAGCATTTAAGCTTTTATAGCTGGAACGTGTGCGCAATGCCTATCGAACACAGGCTCCAACAGCGTCCTTTGTATACATTTTGGGCCATTTACTACGGGCGTTCATTGTGAGCCTCACCTTAGAGGGCTTGCGATAAGCGATTGTGACGACACCTCCTCCCTCCCTCCCTCCCTTCTCTCCCCTGGCTTCTATAAGAACGTCTTGGACAGGAAGTGTGCTTTTCCTGCTTTTTCACAGGTGAAGTGGAGGACAGAACTGTCTTCAAACGCTACAATGAGGCGCTACAAGTGGTGCGGGTCGTCAAGGGTGATGTCAAGGATGATGTCATGATGTTACGTCAAGGATGATGCCATCGACACACCTGCAATATGTGCCGGGGGCGGTTATAGGATTAGTAAGGGCAAAGTCCTCGACCTGAACCATGTCAGAGTTAACAAACAGAGGACCAGGGGTGATCCCATGGCAAACCTATCTTTCTGAACATATAGCTTACCTTTAGGGCTTCTGAACGGTGTATCGGCGATGTAAGCTCTGATCAGCTGCTCGAGAATAGCGGAAGAGAGCTGCAGAGAGGGAAGGACGCCACACCGATTGTGATACATGATACTTGGAATGATCTTAATCGTGGTGCCGATCGGAGATTTGATGAGCAAGCTCTCTACATCAATCGACGCAGGCTCACAGTTGGGGCGTCCTGTTCACCAGATATCAAGGGACTCATCAACAGAGTCCATCGACGCAGGCTCACAGTTGGGGCGTCCTGTTCACCAGATATCAAGGGACTCATCAACAGAGTCCATCGACGCAGGCTCACAGTTGGGGCGTCCTGTTCACCAGATATCAAGGGACTCATCAACAGAGTCCATCGACGCAGGCTCACAGTTGGGGCGTCCTGTTCACCAGATATCAAGGGACTCATCAACAGAGTCCATCGACGCAGGCTCACGGTTGGGGCGTCGCGTTCAGAAAATGTCAAGGAACTCATCAACAGAGTCACTGCGTTGCTGAGCTAGGATATATGGGCTCAAAAAGGGGTAAGTTTTTTTTAGCTTTTGTGTTGGTATGTTCACCGGTAAATGATGAGCGTCAGGGGTTTCCATTGTTATGGGTCTTACACCTCCATAAGCATAGCTTGAGAGATAGCCAGCGATTATCTGAGAAAGTGAACACCTCCCACAAGCGCATTGGTGGAGTTAAAAACAAAATGCTTGACTTAATCCGAAGCCGGTTTGTGGAGTCCTGTTCAATAATCTGGAGCTCACGTTCATCTGACAAGATTTCGCCTATCTTGCTGATGTACGCTGTCCGATCCAAGTTGACGAAGACAGGTGCCGTGTCCGCTTGGCGCACAATAATATGTACATCATCTCTTAACTGCCTCTCTGTATCTTTCAGTCCTTTAGTCAAAATTTTGCTGAATTTTGCTGGTGGTACCGCCCCCGTTTACAACTATATATATATATATATATATATATATATATATATATATATATATATATATATATATATCGACCAAGCAAATGCTCCGGAACAATTTTGAGTGAACCAGTTTAAGGAAAAATGTCCTCGCGCGGCGTGTTGGTATGGGACCACAATGTTTGTTACTGGATCTTTGCCACTTTTACCGAAGAACAGCATTCTCATTTCTGATGTGCCACATCCAGGTCACACACCATCACGTCACATTCAGATGATGCCCCATCAAATCATGGTCAGGTCACACACTATCACGTCACGGTTAGGTCACACACCATCATGTCACAGTTAGGTCACACACCATCACATCACGGTTTGGTCACACACCATCACGCCACAGTTAGGTCACACACCGTCACACCACGATCAGGTCACACACCATCACGTCACAGTTAGGTCACACACCATAACGTCAAAGTCGAACCACACGAGCCGCATAGCCAGACCGGTCATCCGGGTCCGTAGTAGCCTGTCACGTTGAATGATTCGCCCGGTGCATCCCTGGTCCTTCATCTGTCGTCGCCCCGCCGCCCTGGCCCAGGCTCCGACGTAGACGGCGGCGCGGGCTTAGGTCGCCTCTGTACGTCGCCGCCGGCGTCGACTGCGCCAGTCGCTCGAACACCTCCGCCGGGTATATTTGGCGCAACGGCCCGCCACTTATCATCCTGGCCGCTCCCAACAGAAGGCTGGCACCGTGCCAAAGTCACCGCCCCATTACCTGGGCCACTGGCGAGACCTTTTGACCCCGGGATAGGCGCGCGCGTGGCCTGGGGCCAGCCGCGTGCGCCGGCGATGACAGCAGGGCAAATAAAAGGGTGTGGGTCGGCGCGCCGCGAGACAGACGAGACGGAAAGAGACGCTTGATAATCGCTGTGGCACCCTCCGTCTGTCGGAATTTTGGTGCCGATCTACTCATGAAGCACGGCTGTTTTGTCGAGTTTGCTCGTTGACATGGTCTCTGCTTATTTGAAACCGGGTTTTAAGTACTCTTTTATTTTCTTCGCTCGTAAGAATATTACTGCTGCGTATTTACGTTGCTTCACTGCAACACCCCATGCAGGAATGTAGTTTCCCATTCAGTTAGGGGCTCTAGTCCCCAACTTGGGCTCCAGCTCCAGCCCCAACCCAAATTTCTAATGCATGCTGCAGCTCCCCAGCCTTGAGAATAGGCGCGCTAAATCCAGGGGGAAACCATTCGTTGGCGTATTTGGCGGAAGATTTCCTTTTTTACTGCCCCGTCTCCCAACTTATTTTTACGAAACTACACCACTGGCCCAACGCTCGCAGTATTTTCCTGGATGACCACCGCCTGCCTCTCCGCCAGAACGTGAACGCCTCGGAGCGCTGAGCCGCCACCTGTTCGTCCCGCAGTGTCGACGGCAGCACCATGCCGAAGCTGGACCGTCAGTGTCCCGTGTGCGGCGTGTCCTCCTCCATGGCCTGCGCTAGCTGCCAAACGGTGCGTATGGCAGGCGGATGGTGAGGCACGTGGTGGCTGAAGGTGTGGGTTATTTTCAGGGAATAGGTTGCCCCCTCCCCCCTAAGATCACTCTGAACAAGGGCTGGGTTATTATTAACCATCACTAGCAGCTCAAACTACCTGTTAAGGCACTTCCGAAACAGTGCTTTTTTCCTAATGGGAAAGAAAGAGAATGATAAACGCAAACCATTTCGTAGTCTCTGCTCAATGACGTGTGACAAACTGAATGGCTGGACTTTCTGTCATGCCATGACACAATTATCTGTTCCGTGATGCCCGGTCGGGTAGTCTTCTGCTGCGCGTGGCCCGGTCGGGTGACGTCCTCTGCTCCGTGTCACCAGGTCCATTATTGCAGCAGGGACCACCAGAAGCAGCACTGGAAGAAACACAAGCCGGCGTGTAAGGCGTGGAGGGTGGAGACGACGCCAGAAGAGGGGCGCTTCATGGTGGCCACCAGAACCATCCAGCCCGGTAGTGTACAATGAAAGCAATGACAATGCGCCCTTGGTGACCTATCAAACATCTCACGTGATTTAGCGCCGAGGTATCACGCGCCAATTATTTGGGCAGTGAAGCTCTGTCTGCCGGTAAAGACATGTATCTCTGATCCTCTTGTCTGTTGGACTACACATGACTTCTAGGCAGCAGACAACAGCAGGCTTTTGCTGCCGCATTCAGAGGTGGCATGCATGCATCAACAGTTGCGCTCAAAATTGGAGTCTGCCATAAATTAGCGGAGGGTCACAATGTCTGAAGCAAAGCGCAAAATGCTACGTAGCATTTGTATCCAAATTCAAGTCTGTATTTGCCGGGTCGCACCAAAAGAGCTCATCAAATTGCCCACCTTATCGAAAAAGGAGCGGTGATGAAAGCAAAGCGCCATTTTCTATGGCATCTTTTTGCGCTTGTTTTGGCACAGGATTCACTATTGCCATGATCGCGCCAGAACCCCCGCCTGTGCTGTTTTCAGTGCGCAGTGTGCTGAGACGGCTCGCTCTTTTTCCAGGCGACATAATCCTGCAGGAGCCCCCTCTCATAGTCGGACCAAAGCAGGCTACCGGGCCCGTGTGCCTGGGCTGTCACCGACCTTTGACCTATGACACAGCGCAAGGTCAACTCACACCCCCGGCAGTCCGGTGTCCGAAGTGCGGCTGGAGCCTGTGTCGTCCTGACTGCTCCAGGTATGGCATTTGGGACATTGTGACAAACAATTCGCCCGTTTCAAGTGCTCATCAACGCTTGGCACGAGATGCCTCGAAGGATTCGCTGTCGTGCACGTTGAGTCGTGCGAACGCTTGCGATGGCTGTAAACTTGACTCTAATAAACATGACGCGAGGCGTCAGTCAGCGATGATAAATATGTCAGTCAGTGGTGATAGAATGAATAACCGCGGATTGGTCCATCATTCCAACCAGCGCAACCAAACAACATGTGATAACACCATTTTTGGGCTGAACGCCGATTTCCAGATAGCTAACATACAGTCCCCACCCCCCAAAAAAAAACAAGTGGAGTATGGATAATGCAGTGCACTGCTTCACACTTTGTACATGAATACTGCGTGAATACATCGTGAAGGAGAGTTTTACCGAGAATGTTAAGAATGTAGCCGAATGTGAACGTGAATACATGGGTCCGCAAGATATGCGAGCAAGCGTGAGATGCGAATTTGTGTAAGTTTGCAGCGTCCGCTGGAGCGGGAGAAGAGGTGGTATGACGCGCGATGATCAATAGTCAGAAGGAAATGTCCGGCGTGTGACTACCATTAGTCACAGGCGGATGTTCCACGTGTGACGGTCATAAGTCAGACGCGGATGTCCCGCCGCCATAAGAGCTAGATGCTGGTCCTTATGTCTTTTTCCGCCCTGTAATTCACATTGTTATGATTATTCGACTTTAAGCTCCGATTTATATTCAAAGGGAATGTTTCACATCTCATTATATCAAAGCAGGCGTCAGATGTGATGAAATAAGCTCACTTATGACTATTCGTATACTTTTAAGTGGAAAAGGCTGCTCTAGATAACACAATTCTTCTATTAAGTTAGTGTGCTTTTCAACTCGTCATTGTTTGATTACGTCATATTATTTTGCGCAACATTTATAGAGAGCGAATTGACGGTAGTATAATGGATGTTGTGCTCACGAACGCGAGATATGAACGACTCGGTTAGTATATTTATCTTGGCCTGGATCGCCGCATGCCAAGGGAATAAGAGGATTTAAATGACGTCATTATGGCATCATGGATGTCTGGGTGACCTTGAAACAGCCTCCTCGAAAAAGTGTGCACATCTTCACAAACGTGTAGCTCAAAAACTAGAAGGGCTTAGGTCTTAAGAAGCGCAAGGGCTGCAAACTACGCCAAATAACCTTTAACATGGCTATTTCAGTCCAAAACCCCATACCAAAGTGGAACACTCGCTTTAACAGCTATTTCGTACAACAATAGCCAAATTTGACATTCCGACCCCGTACACTTTCATCATGTAATGCGAATCAATGTGCACAAGTTCTCTGAGGACCATAATGATGATTTATTTTGTCATCACAGTGACGACCTTGTACTTCATGTCATGCTTTAGTCACCTAAACATGCTTCCACATCAATGTCAGAAGCATCGAGATGTCATCACATCATATCGACGACGTGCGCACACTGACCCCGGCGCTCCGCAGATGGCACAGCCGGGACGAGTGTCTGCTGTGGTCACGTGCGCGGCGACCTTTTGACCTGCGGCCGGCAGCCTCGGGCGCCTCGCCCGTCTACGGCTGCGTTGGCCCCGTGCGCTGTCTTCTGCTGCGAAACCAACCAGAGGTGATCAGAGTTCACTGACCTGTTTCGCATGGAGCGCCACTGGAGAGTGTGCTCGATTACGCGGTAGCTGAATACCAATGCTCGAATGGGGTACGTAAACCAGTTGTGTGATTGTGCTCAATGGTGTATATGAACTGGTAGTGAGGTGGTCGGGTTACCCTCGGGCGCTTACAACTTACACTGCAAAAATGCAGCTGTCAGTAGGTCGGTTTGGTCCTGGCGTCAATTCATTTTGCCAAAGTACAGTTCCCCGCTTTTTAAACAACATACGGAATACGCTCGCACTCTAAACGCCATGCGCCCACTCGTGTAATAGTGGGAAGAAACTTAAATAGGTTCTTTTTAAGAGCCCAGAGTTGAAAGCCGCGGACAAAATGTCCACAGATAGGGAGGGTTTGCATTAAAACACAAGACTGACAAGGATTTGTACTGGAATGAGCGAAAGGACTGGAATGCGGCATATGCCTGGATTTGAAATGAAATATTCAGTGTTGTTTTACTGAACGATTGAGAGAGCCGTCTTATCACCGATGAACAATTGCTCAGACCACCGTCCTCATGTTCGTATGTGTTCGTATGCACACAAAGACCACTAAATCCCCCGTCCATCGCCATCGGGTTGGCGAGATGTTTGATGTTAGAGATATTTCCGAGAAGATCTGGGCGATATTTTGCTCTTACCCATGCACGCGTCATATCACGAATTTTGTCCTTGGTATGGCTGATACTCAAACCAGTGTCTTTTGATTGCAAATTCAGCACTCTTCCAATTGAGCTAACCTGGAAAGACATCCCCTCCGTGTTCGAGCTTGGTATCTTTCAACTCCTGAATATTTGTGGATTTTCCGCAGGATTGGGTGCCGTACTGGGCTGATGTCTACATTTATCCTACTGATATATTGTAAGCCAATGGCATGTGTGTTGCCCCCCGAACCTCTCAAATTTTCAGTTTGCTCTCTGTCGATGATAGTAGGATGGTGATGGTCTATCGCTTCCCACGTCAGTCGGTGACCGCCACCTGGCCGCGAATGCGCAGTCACACCAGACCAGACAGATGGTGCCCTTTCTGTGCTTCTCCGATGTGACCGACTGAGGGCCATATGTCTGCCCTTTGTAGGGCCTCCAACAGCTGTATGGTGTGTCGCATATGCAGGTCCTCGCATCGTTCATAGGTATCGGCGGTCTGACTTTGCTAAGGGTTCTCGGGAGCTTTGGTAAGGGCTCTCGGGAACGTTGGATCCCCTTTGAGGGCTGTCCACCTTATTCTATGTCATCCACAGAGATTCTTCTGATCCATGACAGGACATTGCTGCAAGACAACGATGCCCTTGTTGTTTGTGCCTCCTCAAGCTGCTCTGCTTGCTGAGCATGCTCTCTGGGCTCCCCGTCAAGAAAATCTTTCGGCTACTCATTCCTGCGGAACACCGGGTTCAGGATGTTCAGTTCCCCCTTTCTAGTCGTGTCATCGTCCTTGATGACATCTGCGCGACGCTGAGGACGTCTCACGATGTGTTAATTGACGGTGCCCGAGTGGTGTGACTGGAAGTGCAGGCAGCCACGGGTTGCTTTTTGTTTCCGCTGCACCGATGTTCTGAACATGTTGACGTCCCTCTCAACTATACGTCTAGAAACGGTGACTTGTCAATGTCCTCGCGTTCCACAGTGAACCGGATGAACGATCGCGAGCTATTGAGGTGGTCGATGCGTGTCGTGTCTTCCTCGTGTTACTTCAACGCTAGGGGATGAAGATGTTGCCGACGCATCGCAGCGATGCTGACGATTTGAGCTGATGCGGTTTCAGCTGTGCTTGCCCCTGATCGGGTCCTCCCGGGTCCTCGTGGTGTTCCAGGCCTGGGCATCCCTCAGCTCGATGGAGCACCACCTGGAGGAGGCGGCGACATAGTGCCCTCTACCGTCCTGAACGCCGCACAACTGGCCGCCTTCCTCACCGCCGCCCTCCCCACGGAGTGTGACGTCACTGAGGACGTCATACTCACTATGTGCGCCGTGCTGGACACCAAATGCCTTCGAGGTGAGTGACATCACGTTTAGCAGCGATATGTTTCGATACCGAGATGCCCAAGATGCGTGACGCTACTCTGGTCATGCGCATTGTGCAAGACCTGAGGCCGTCGAGACCTTCGGGCTCACCCCTGCCACCAAGTTTGTCGTGGGCGGGGTTTTCGCAATGGCAACGTGCCTTGCGACACGTTTGCAGTGTCACGTGACCGTGTGACATCTCATTCAGGTGCGGATCGGCTCGGCCAAGGCACGTGCCGTGTACGCGGGCGGCCTCCCTGCAGAACACGACTGTCGGCCCAACACGCGGCACTTGTTCGACGACGGCTACAACATCACCGTCCGCGCTACCGTCAGGATCGCGGCCGGTCAGCGGATCACCACCAGCTACACGCAGGCACTCTGGAGTGAGCAGGAGTGTGAGCTGGAGGTTATGACGTCGGGCGCTGCGGAGCGAGTAGGAGTGTGAGCTGAAGGTTATAAAGTCGGGCGCTATGGAGTTAGTAAGATTGTGAGATCAAGATGCAAGGTTATAAAGTCGGGCGCTATGGAGCTAGTAAGATTGTGAGGTCAAGGTCATACAGCCGGGAGCTGTTGAGTGAGCAGGAGTGTGAGCTGAAGGTCATCAAGTCGGGCACTGTAGAGCGAGTAGAGATGTAGGGGCGAAAGAGATGGTGTCAGGTATTTTAGAGTGAGTGGAAGGGAGAAGCGGGGAACGTCGATTCAAGTGCTGCGCAGCAGAGGCGGAGAGGCTTGGTAAGCCTCTCCGTCTCTGCCCATGGGTGAGTGAGACAAAGGCCTCTTCTGGTAAAACGCCCACGCACGACCCAGAACATCACCGCGTTCGGCCGGGTCACTTGGACGGGCACTGTTCCATTCATTTTATTTGCCTTCGAGATGACAGATGACTTTTCAGCCCTATAAATCAACTGACCTACTTTTTCAACTTACCACAACGCGCAATCGAGAATGATCTTGTATCTGAAAAAACTTTGAGCGCTTTATGGGTCAATTCGCACACGTAGAGGATAGTCTTAGGCGTGTATTTCTCCCGCGTGATTTTCAGATTGATGATAAGGAACAGATTGGCACTTACAGCATTGCCAATTCAGGACGGTATTGCCATACAACATGGCCAATGCCAAACGTAATAATTGAGTATCTATTTTTCCCGGTCCTGTAGTTTTTAAACTGCTCGGAGCAGAACCCCAGAGTTTTATGGGCGAAATGTTTTTACCAGTATAAATCTTGAAAGCTACGGATTGATCATGAGATTCTCTCGGAAGTATGATCTCAAGACGCGTGTTCGTTCTCGCGCGTCCGGCGCCGCTGCCTTGTTAGCTACGGCTGCCGATGCCGTTCAGTTTGATGACAGGTGTATCCTGGCGTCGGTATCTCTCCTCGAGAAAATCGGGAGCGGGCAGACTGAAAGCTCTTCTATGTCATTAGTTCAAGTGGACGTTTCCGAAAAACGATGCATGTCCTCAGGTGAGCATGGATCGGCCATGTCAGTGCACTTTTCTTAACTTGATCTCGATGCACTGTTGAACATTAGGGACACCTGTTACCTTCTCCGGACGAAGGGCTCCGCGGGTAGAACATTTGGGGTACACTTCCTCTCCCGGACAAGGGGCTCCGATGGTAGAACATTTGGGGTACACTTCCTCTCCCGGACAAGGGGCTCCGATGGTAGAACATTTGGGGTATACTTCCTCTCCCGGACGAGGGGCTCCGATGGTAGAACATTTGGGGTACACTTCCTCTCCCGGACAAGGGTCTCCGATGGTAGAACATTTGGGGTATACTTCCTCTTCCGGACAAGGGGCTCCGATGGTAGAACATTTGGGTACACTTCCTCTCCCGGACAAGGGGCCCGATGGTAGAACATTTGGGGTACACTTCCTCTCCCGGACGAGGGGCTCCGATGGTAGAAAATTGTAGCGTTTCCTCGTCTTGCTCCACGTCCACCCATGACTCAGCTCATGACTCGGTCCGCACTCGACTGCCCCCGTCCGGCTCAGATTTCTTTCGTCCCCCCTCACCCCTCGACAACACGCGTACTTCTCTCCTAATTTGGTATGCTTTCGTATCCGAGTTGGAGGGCTGCGGCGCAGGTTAAGAGCGTTAGGGGGGTGCGTTCTTCTCCCACCAGCTAAATAGGACGCTAGACTCCCGTGTGTTGCCGTCACTGGCCAAGTCCCGTGTGTGTATGCTTGGAGCTGTTGTAGCAAGCCCTGAGGCGCGGGTTCTGGTTGCAGATACCGCCGCTAGGCGACAGCACCTGTTGTTCAGCAAATGCTTCAGATGTCGCTGCGAGCGCTGCCTGGATCCGACTGAGCTGAACACCTGGCTTAGTTCGCTGTCTTGCCGGGGTTGCGGCGGCCCCCTGGTCAGCACAGAGCCTCTCGAGGCGGCTGCTGCGTGGCGCTGCCATCGTTGCGGCAAAAAATCCTCGGCGGAGGAGGTGAAGACGAGACTGGTGGCATGATCTATGACTTGATTTCGGTTTGGTGAGGATGCGGCATCAGGACTTATTGAGGATACGGTGTTATGCCTTATTGATAAAGTCACGATTGGAGATTAGACCAGTTCATTCAGAAACAATGCATCGGTGCGAAATGGAACGGGAATGAATTCTCGCTATCTGGGCTTGAATCGTCATGTCTAGCCACCTGAAAGAGCGTGACACTGTCCAGACAGCCTCATCTCGCTTACGACCTGGTCGTGACAAACAGCACAACAACCAGCTGGTTGACCGTCGGGATGCTCACGTCCCATTTGACCCGTCCTGTGCCTGCCTGGCAGGTGCAGGAGAGACGGGGTTCGATGGCACAGCTGACGAAGACGGCGGAGCGGTCGGTGGAGGGTCTGGAGGACGTACTCACCCAGCTCGACCCCTCCTGCAGCCAGAGGGCGGAGGTCAACTATGCCCTGGTGCAGCTGTACGGCACCGCCTCAGGCTACACGTGGCCAGGTCGGGCCGGCGTCGAAGTCGTGGGTGTCTATAGACATAAGCGATGACATGCCCGCTGAAATGCATCCACCTTTTGTCCTTAGCACTGAACCCTTTGACTGTTGGCACTGACATTAACCCTCGCCCTGATTCGATCGGCGAAGGTCGATAATTCCTGAAAATTATTTTTTAGCTTTACACGCTAACCTATTCGAAACTTTTCCAAGTACCAGCCTGAACTTTATTCAGACGTGTTCCTTGTTTGATTCTGAGCAGAATGATGTGTAGTTTTATGTTGACTCAGGATATATATTCTTAGGATATCTCTTTAACATTACGCGCCATGACCCCACAATTTTCGGTAGTCTACGGGGTATGCCTTGTGCGTGACTTGACACCAAAAACTTGTATCTGCTTTTGTTTTCTGCCTTTGAGCGCCCACAGTTTTTGGGACCATGACACGGCAACACGACGACCTACTGCCTACATGACACGGCGACGACGACCTACATGACACGGCGACCTACTGCCGGCGCGGGCGGCGGGCGGCAACCAACGAAACCAACTGATAACGCGCGGGGCGGACCGACATTACGCCATCAGCAGAGCCGAGGACCTACTTCCCAAGATAAGGCGCTGGCTCTGCCTTTGAGTGTCTCTAAACGAAGCTGGCAAAGCGATACAGTGTCACCCAGACATAAGCAACACCGGTTAGGCAATGGCGCCGTGACACAGTGTAACGTCACTGACGATATACGACGTTACAGAATTGACGGAGAAGCAGTTGGAGAGGAAGGAGCAGCTGTGCCGGCAGCTGCTGCTGCTGGCGGACGCTCTGA
Source organism: Pollicipes pollicipes (assembly GCF_011947565.3). NCBI lineage: Eukaryota > Metazoa > Arthropoda > Thecostraca > Pollicipedomorpha > Pollicipedidae > Pollicipes > Pollicipes pollicipes. Next base: position 1,032,516 of record NW_023596805.1, on the reverse strand, counting down.
CTCCCGGCCAGACGCGCTTCAGGGGCGTGCTGACGCTGGAGCTCTGCAGGACGCAGAGACATCTGTCGGTGAAGACACGAAGCCCCGACACGGTGAGGATGGCGCATGATACTTGACTGGAAAGCTGCTTACATGACTTGCAATCACAACACAAGAGCACATAGCTTTGCGGCGCAGTAACTCTTTCATCGTTTATCTGCGTTGGGAGAAGGAGGGGAGGGGGGCAGCTGAATATTAATGGTTGGTAACCAGGGTGTCACTTCCTAAATCGGTCGGAGGCTAAGCCAACATGCTTAGTCTACCCAATCCGAACTCCTGATTTCTCCCCGGATTGCGGCTAATTTGTGCCGCGTTCCTGATGTTGGAATGAAATGTTATTAAGTGGTAACCCTGTTTTGTAGGCAGTTACCTCTTACTGCAGGAAAAGAGTTACCTCTTAAGCTGACGTGCAATTTTTGAAGTACCCATGCAGTGCGCACGGAAGACTGTGATGAGGAAACCTTGCGTAAGTGCTGGAAACTAAGATGTCGATTGATGTGACTGCAGATCCTAGCACGATGGTTAACACTCAAACGACCATGGTGTTCTCACGTTTTACTCTCTAATTTTCTGATTATTCTGCGGGGAATAAGGCTATTATTATCGCCTTACTTTTGTGTATACCGTTTTTCACGAATGCACTTGACAGCCAACGTGGACAGAGATAATGAGTTAAAAATTGGCGCAAAGCCGCGCCCCTGACTAAGAACCCATTCCATTCCATTCCTCGTCGCAGGTGCGGTGGAAGGAGATTGCCACTCTTCTGGAGGAGGCTTCCACTATTTTATTCTGCGAGCCTGGCTGGCTAGAGGAGCTGGCCAGGGAGGAGAGACAGCTGAAGAAGGACATCACACGCTTGGTGGCGCCATAGCGGCTTGGTGGAGTGCTGATGTCGTTATAGAAAGATTGCGCGTTCAAGTCTCGGCACGCGCTGTTTTCAGCTTTCTGCTGCTATTGGCTTGATTGCCGCAGTCAGGACATTGCTCATGAGTGGGACCGGATTGAGCCATAAGAGCCTTTCCAGCTAGGCAGCTCTGCTTAGGCTTACGTTCTTTGTTCACTGATTCAAGGCACCGTCATAGGCTTAGATGCTATTTTGATTATTTGGACCCTTCTTACCCATCTAAAACCCGACGTGCAGCCTAGATTGCTAAAAATGCCAGGACTTTTTGCCAGTGCCGCCTCCAATTGTGGGGAAGGGGGAGGCAGCACGACCCCAAAACTGCCCTTTGGGGGGGGGG
>NW_023596805.1:990914-1030942 GCF_011947565.3 Pollicipes pollicipes | reverse complement strand
CTCCTCGTGGACGCTGACAGGGAAACAACGAAACCTCGGAAATGGATAGACTAGACCTAGAACTAAACAGAACGGAATTAGACAGAACAGAGACTAAAATTAGCAATACAAAATGAATACGAAAATAGCATGGATTGAATAACACTAAATTAGACCCCAAGATAATAGCAAACTAAGTGACTCAACAAACGAGAAGCGAGCACTAAATCAAACTGGACATGCAAACGGTCCACCGATTACATGACGATAAAACATTGGCCAAATACATAACTGGCGGGGAAAGCAGGTGAAAACTAGCTGTCCACTCCTCCGGGCTTATCGGAGTTTAGGGCTAAGCCGCGGCTGACTGCAGCGGGAGATAAGTGGCGCCAGTCACGAGACGGCGGAAAACACCGCTGTAGAACGCCAGCGTCGAGATAAGCCAACGCATGTCAGCGTCAAGACGAGCTGCCTGCTACAGTCTACCGCCGGGTCGTCGAGCCCAATACATGGCGGCGGGACACGTGACCTCTCGGGGTGCAGCCTCGGCGGCCACTGGGAGCACGGGCTGTTGGAGGTGAAGCTGGTAGACAACGACGTCTACGAAGTGACCCTGGCGGACAACGAGCTGTCCGAGGTGGACCTGGTGGACAACAAGCTGTACGATATGGTCTCGGTGGTGGAACGGCGGGGCGGTCGGACGGTGCTGACGGCGCCAGCGGATGTCGGCATTGACCAGCTGCGTCTGGTGTGACGAATGTTGTGATAGCGACGTCGCCTGACTCATGCGTTAAGGACGCTCGGTGTATTTTCCAGCTGCCGGTGCTGTTGACGCTAGACGTGTAACTGCCTCTTGTTTCGCACAACGTTGTTAGTCATGTAAGTGGTAGATGTATGCATCCAAAGGCGCTAAAACCTGAGGGCCCATATATGACTGAGCCTGCCCCACATCCCAGCGTTCTGGAAATCTTTTCGTGGCTCTAAGGGTGCTGATTGACAGGACATAATAAAAAAATCCCCGCTCCCAATTCGGGAGAATTGTCGTTGTCTCAGTTCACATTCAGTGCGTTGAGGCGTGTACATGCAAATGCAGTAGCCAGTCACTGGAAAAAAAAACGCGTAACCAGTCGCGGACGCGCTTCATTCCGCCGCGGCATGCGTACGGACGTGCTGCAGTCCGGCCCGACGTGCGCGCGGACGTGCCTCAGTACGGCGCGACGTGCGCGCGGACATGCCTCAGTACGGTGCGACGTGCGTACGTACGTGCTTAAGTCCGCCATGGCGTGCGTGCGGACGTGCCTTGGGTCCGGCCGACGTGCGCGAAGACGTGCGACCGGAGGCAACGGATGTGTTCGGCGTCACAGCATGCTTCAGGGGAGCCGTGCGGCGCTCAACCAATGGCTGCCCGCCAGTGAACAGGTCACCAACGGGGCAGGGGACACTCGCCAGGACTGCCGCACTCGCGTGCAGCTAGCCTATTCTGTGCAGAGGTCAGACGACGCCATTCTGAATAAAACCGTGGCGTTACATCTCGTACCACATTCGATGAATGATTAACGAGATTCACTTCATCAACCAAATCAGGGCGTTTAACTTACATATTTATGTGCGGATTACAACCCAGGCTGAACTTCTCAATTGATGGCTGCTTTACGTCGGCATGTGATGGGTATGTAAATCTAAATGCAATGCAATACGATAGACATATAAAATTGCAAAATGCATGACACTGCTTTCCTCGCTGGAAAACTATTTTGAGCCGACAGAAAAAGAACAATCTTCCTTAGAAACTCCGAGATGCAATTTACGGTGACTGAAAAATGGAGAGAAACTAGGTTTCAGATGCAGGTTAGCTCAGCATTTTCGGTTGAGTCTCCTGTCCTCAATCGATTTCCGGGAGTGACCTCCCTGACCTGACCTGTGAGAGGACGAGGACTGTCACGAGCGTATTGATCACGTCCTGGTGAACGAGGCGTGAAAGAGTTCCAGCCTTATTACCAGCGTACATGCGCTGACAGCTGATAAAACCCGCACGTCCAATGGGAAGGTTTTGTCGAACATAATGCACAGGTTTTTGAGTTGGTTACAAGGCTTTAAGGGCGTTCGTCACGGAAGGCGTCGTTGACTATTGGAACGTTCCACAGAATTTGACAGACTCCATGTGCGACGAGCTGAATTTTGTTCGTGTTAACGGTCAGATTCGGTTATCCGCTACTGTTTCTTTCATTTAATGCGGTGTATTTAGCTGTTTCCTGTAACGTCAGCTATATACTTTTGAGTTAATCACTCCACAGCCACTGACACCATAGACAGATGAATATAGTTTTATCTTAACGCACACCAAATTGACTACAAGTTGAATCGAATACCCTGTTTGTTTGCCCTGTAAGGTGTCACTCTTCAGTAAATGTCTCCTCACAGCCCTACTGGACTCCACGACGCGGAAAACACTGTTGGTCGCCTCTGGTTTCACCTCATTGTCCATTACCAAATGTTTTTTTTTTCTCGGAAAGCTTTTCATTCCATGCGGTCGGACGGGCTCGTCCACCCTTGGATAGCATCTCAGTCGTCGTTCCCGCTCTGTGAATGGCCGCTGCATTAATGTGTCTGAAATCCGGAGAGAAACTAGATTTTGAGCGAAGGTTAGGTTAGGTTAGGTTAGCGTAGGTTAGGTTAGGTTAGGTTAGGTTAGCGTAGGTTAGGTTAGGTTAGGTTAGCGTAGGTTAGGTTAGGTTAGGTTAGCGTAGGTTAGGTTAGGTTAGGTTAGCGTAGGTTAGGTCAACACCTTCGGCTGAGACCCCTCACGCCAATCGATTTTGGAAAACCATATCTCTGATCATGACTGTCTCACGCCTCGTTTCCCAGGGCGTTATCGGTAGGCTCATGACGGCCCTCGTTCCCTCACAGGTCAGATCAAGGATGTCGCATTATCTGCGCCGCTCCAACGCTTCTGCTCACAGCTTACTTTGTGCCATGTTCAGTTCTTACCAGCTCCCATCGGCTGTTACCAGTTCCCTGCCAGTTCTTTTCACATCACATGCTGAATGAGAGGCGCCCAAAGCCCGTAGTGTCCTTGACGAAGCCACATGACCGCGAGACACCGCTGAAGGGATGAACATCGTGGAGAAAGACTAGTGCCCAATGGGAAAGCCCAAAGCCCATGATCCACGCAATTCTACCGCCATACTTCCGCCGTGTCACCATTCATTGCTATCGAATCAAAAGCTGAAAATGAGTGTCGTAATAAACCGGGCATGTTTCAAATGACTACTATATAGGTCCGTTGGATAAATTAAAACCATTAGTTTCAAATGGCTGTTGAACAGCGTGTTCCATGTCTGTCCACGAGCCGATTTTAAACTGCGTAGCGCCGTTCGAGGTCAGATTCGGGAGCGGGTCTGCGATTTAGCGTAGGTGTCAGTCGACACCGCTGAGGTGAGGCGAGGCACAAGAGTGCAGGTTAAAGTCGACGGCCTTTTCAGCCTTTCAGCTTTTGACGCGTCGTGTATTTCCATATTGTTACAGGACTCACGAGAGCCAAAGAGCAAACGTACCAGCAGTGAGAAGAGCAGCCGGTGGACAGCTGGCCAAACCGAGGCAGCTAACAGCCTCGGGAGCTCAGTTTATCGATGCGACTGCCGGCTACATAGTGATTTGTAATCGCCTCAGATTGCTCGATTGTAGACAAACATGTCGTTGATATCAATGGGCTGGTACCTGTCAAGTCAATAGCATTGGGGGACCGCCACACAGCCGTTGATATGGCGTCAATTCATGACCTGACACTAAGGGCTTAAGAGAGGCTTTCAGAGGCCTTTCATTCCGTGAAAACTTCGCGGCGACAATGCCCCCCCCCCCCAAAGGGCAGTTTTGGGGTCGTGCTGCCTCCCCCTTCCCCACAATTGGAGGCGGCACTGGCAAAAAGTCCTGGCATTTTTAGCAATCTAGGCTGCACGTCGGGTTTTAGATGGGTAAGAAGGGTCCAAATAATCAAAATAGCATCTAAGCCTATGACGGTGCCTTGAATCAGTGAACAAAGAACGTAAGCCTAAGCAGAGCTGCCTAGCTGGAAAGGCTCTTATGGCTCAATCCGGTCCCACTCATGAGCAATGTCCTGACTGCGGCAATCAAGCCAATAGCAGCAGAAAGCTGAAAACAGCGCGTGCCGAGACTTGAACGCGCAATCTTTCTATAACGACATCAGCACTCCACCAAGCCGCTATGGCGCCACCAAGCGTGTGATGTCCTTCTTCAGCTGTCTCTCCTCCCTGGCCAGCTCCTCTAGCCAGCCAGGCTCGCAGAATAAAATAGTGGAAGCCTCCTCCAGAAGAGTGGCAATCTCCTTCCACCGCACCTGCGACGAGGAATGGAATGGAATGGGTTCTTAGTCAGGGGCGCGGCTTTGCGCCAATTTTTAACTCATTATCTCTGTCCACGTTGGCTGTTAAGTGCATTCGTGAAAAACGGTATACACAAAAGAAAGGCGATAATAATAGCCTTATTCCTCGCAGAATAATCAGAAAATTAGAGAGTAAAACGTGAGAACACCATGGTCGTTTGAGTGTTAACCATCGTGCTAGGATCTGCAGTCACATCAATCGACATCTTAGTTTCCAGCACCTACGCAAGGTTTCCTCATCACAGTTCTTCCGTGCGCACTGCATGGGTACTTCAAAAATTGCACGTCAGCTTAAGAGGTAACTCTTTTCCTGCAGTAAGAGGTAACTGCCTACAAAACAGGGTTACCACTTAATAACATTTCATTCCAACATCAGGAACGCGGCACAAATTAGCCGCAATCCGGGGAGAAATCAGGAGTTCGGATTGGGTAGACTAAGCATGTTGGCTTAGCCTCCGACCGATTTAGGAAGTGACACCCTGGTTACCAACCATTAATATTCAGCTGCCCCCCTCCCCTCCTTCTCCCAACGCAGATAAACGATGAAAGAGTTACTGCGCCGCAAAGCTATGTGCTCTTGTGTTGTGATTGCAAGTCATGTAAGCAGCTTTCCAGTCAAGTATCATGCGCCATCCTCACCGTGTCGGGGCTTCGTGTCTTCACCGACAGATGTCTCTGCGTCCTGCAGAGCTCCAGCGTCAGCACGCCCCTGAAGCGCGTCTGGCCGGGAGTCAGAGCGTCCGCCAGCAGCAGCAGCTGCCGGCACAGCTGCTCCTTCCTCTCCAACTGCTTCTCCGTCAATTCTGTAACGTCGTATATCGTCAGTGACGTTACACTGTGTCACGGCGCCATTGCCTAACCGGTGTTGCTTATGTCTGGGTGACACTGTATCGCTTTGCCAGCTTCGTTTAGAGACACTCAAAGGCAGAGCCAGCGCCTTATCTTGGGAAGTAGGTCCTCGGCTCTGCTGATGGCGTAATGTCGGTCCGCCCCGCGCGTTATCAGTTGGTTTCGTTGGTTGCCGCCCGCCGCCCGCGCCGGCAGTAGGTCGCCGTGTCATGTAGGTCGTCGTCGCCGTGTCATGTAGGCAGTAGGTCGTCGTGTTGCCGTGTCATGGTCCCAAAAACTGTGGGCGCTCAAAGGCAGAAAACAAAAGCAGATACAAGTTTTTGGTGTCAAGTCACGCACAAGGCATACCCCGTAGACTACCGAAAATTGTGGGGTCATGGCGCGTAATGTTAAAGAGATATCCTAAGAATATATATCCTGAGTCAACATAAAACTACACATCATTCTGCTCAGAATCAAACAAGGAACACGTCTGAATAAAGTTCAGGCTGGTACTTGGAAAAGTTTCGAATAGGTTAGCGTGTAAAGCTAAAAAATAATTTTCAGGAATTATCGACCTTCGCCGATCGAATCAGGGCGAGGGTTAATGTCAGTGCCAACAGTCAAAGGGTTCAGTGCTAAGGACAAAAGGTGGATGCATTTCAGCGGGCATGTCATCGCTTATGTCTATAGACACCCACGACTTCGACGCCGGCCCGACCTGGCCACGTGTAGCCTGAGGCGGTGCCGTACAGCTGCACCAGGGCATAGTTGACCTCCGCCCTCTGGCTGCAGGAGGGGTCGAGCTGGGTGAGTACGTCCTCCAGACCCTCCACCGACCGCTCCGCCGTCTTCGTCAGCTGTGCCATCGAACCCCGTCTCTCCTGCACCTGCCAGGCAGGCACAGGACGGGTCAAATGGGACGTGAGCATGCCGACGGTCAAACAGCTGGTTGTTGTGCTGTTTGTCACGACCAGGTCGTAAGCGAGATGAGGCTGTCTGGACAGTGTCATGCTCTTTCAGGTGGCTAGACATGACGATTCAAGCCCAGATAGCGAGAATTCATTCCCGTTCCATTTCGTACCGATGCATTGTTTCTGAATGAACTGGTCTAATCTCCAATCGTGACTTTATCAATAAGGCATAACACCGTATCCTCAATAAGTCCTGATGCCGCATCCTCACCAAACCGAAATCAAGTCATAGATCATGCCACCAGTCTCGTCTTCACCTCCTCCGCCGAGGATTTTTTGCCGCAACGATGGCAGCGCCACGCAGCGGCCGCCTCGAGAGGCTCTCTGCTGACCAGGGGGCCGCCGCAACCCCGGCAAGACAGCGAACTAAGCCAGGTGTTCAGCTCAGTCGGATCCAGGCAGCGCTCGCAGCGACATCTGAAGCATTTGCTGAACAACAGGTGCTGTCGCCTAGCGGCGGTATCTGCAACCAGAACCCGCGCCTCAGGGCTTGCTACAACAGCTCCAGGCATACACACACGGGACTTGGCCAGTGACTGTAACACACGGGAGTCTAGCGTCCTATTTAGCTGGTGGGAGAAGAACGCATCCCCCTAACGCTCTTAACCTGCGCCGCAGTCCTCCAACTTGGATACGAAAGCATACCAAATTAGGAGAGAAGTACGCGTGTTGTCGAGGGGTGAGGGGGGACGAAAGAAATCTGAGCCGGACGGGGGCAGTCGAGTGCGGACCGAGTCATGAGCTGAGTCATGGGTGGACATGGAGCAGGACGAGGAAACGCTACAATTTTCTACCATCGGAGCCCCTCGTCCGGGAGAGGAAGTGTACCCCAAATGTTCTACCATCGGAGCCCCTTGTCCGGGAGAGGAAGTATACCCCAAATGTTCTACCATCGGAGCCCCTTGTCCGGGAGAGGAAGTGTACCCCAAATGTTCTACCATCGGAGCCCCTTGTCCGGGAGAGGAAGTGTACCCCAAATGTTCTACCCGCGGAGCCCCTCGTCCGGGAGAGGAAGTGTACCCCAAATGTTCTACCATCGGAGCCCCTTGTCCGGGAGAGGAAGTGTACCCCAAATGTTCTACCCGCGGAGCCCCTCGTCCGGAGAAGCTAACAGGTGTCCCTAATGTTCAACAGTGCATCGAGATCAAGTTAAGAAAAGTGCACTGACATGGCCGATCCATGCTCACCTGAGGACATGCATCGTTTTTCGGAAACGTCCACTTGAACTAATGACATAGAAGAGCTTTCAGTCTGCCCGCTCCCGATTTTCTCGAGGAGAGATACCGACGCCAGGATACACCTGTCATCAAACTGAACGGCATCGGCAGCCGTAGCTAACAAGGCAGCGGCGCCGGACGCGCGAGAACGAACACGCGTCTTGAGATCATACTTCCGAGAGAATCTCATGATCAATCCGTGGCTTTCAAGATTTATACTGGTGAAAACATTTCGCCCATAAAACTCTGGGGTTCTGCTCCAAGCAGTTTAAAAACTACAGGACCGGGAAAAATAGATACTCAATTATTACGTTTGGCATTGGCCATGTTGTATGGCAATACCGTCCTGAATTGGAAATGCTGTAAGTGCCAATCTGTTCCTTATCATCAATCTGAAAATCATACGGGAGAAATACACGCCTAAGACTATCCTCTACGTGTGCGAATTGACCCATAAAGCGCTCAAAGTTTTTTCAGATACAAGATCATTCTCGATTGCGCGTTGTGGTAAGTTGAAAAAGTAGGTCAGTTGATTTATCGGGCTGAAAAGTCATCTGTTATCTCGAAGGCAAATAAAATGAATGGAACAGTGCCCGTCCAAGTGACCCGGCCGAACGCGGTGATGTTCTGGGTCGTGTGTGGGCGTTTTACCAGAAGGGGCCTTTGTCTCATTCACCCATGGGCAGAGACGGAGAGGCTTACCAAGCCTCTCCGCCTCTGCTGCGCAGCACTTGAATCGACGTTCCCCGCTTCTCCCTTCCACTCACTCTAAAATACCTGACACCATCTCTTTCGCCCCTAACTCCTACTCGCTCTTCAGTGCCCGACTTGATGACCTTCAGCTCACACTCCTGCTCACTCAACAGCTCCCGGCTGTATGACCTTGACCTCACAATCTTACTAGCTCCATAGCGCCCGACTTTATAACCTTGCATCTTGACCTCACAATCTTACTAACTCCATAGCGCCCGACTTTATAACCTCCAGCTCACACTCCTGCTCACTCCAGAGTGCCTGCGTGTAGCTGGTGGTGATCCGCTGACCGGCCGCGATCCTGACGGTAGCGCGGACGGTGATGTTGTAGCCGTCGTCGAACAAGTGCCGCGTGTTGGGCCGACAGTCGTGGTTCTGCAGGGAGGCCGCCGCGTACACGGCACGTGCCTTGGCCGAGCCGATCCGCACCTGAAGAGATGTCACACGGTCACGTGACACCTGCAAACGTGTCGCAAGGCACGTGCCATTGCGAAACCCCGCCCACGACAACTTGGTGGCAGGGGTGAGCCCGAAGGTCTCGACGGCCTCAGGCCTTGCACAATGCGCATGACCAGAGTAGCGTCACGCATCTTGGGCATCTCGGTATCGAAACATATCGCTGCTAAACGTGATGTCACTCACCTCGAAGGCATTGGTGTCCAGCACGGCGCACATAGTGAGTATGACGTCCTCAGTGACGTCACACTCCGTGGGGAGGGCGGCGGTGAGGAAGGCGGCCAGTTGTGCGGCGTTCAGACGGTAGAGGGCACTATGTCGCCGCTCCTCCAGGTGGTGCTCCATCGAGCTGAGGGATGCCCAGGCCTGGAACACCACGAGGACCCGGGAGGACCCGATCAGGGGCAAGCACAGCTGAAACCGCATCAGCTCAAATCGTCAGCATCGCTGCGATGCGTCGGCAACATCTTCATCCCCTAGCGTTGAAGTAACACGAGGAAGACACGACACGCATCGACCACCTCAATAGCTCGCGATCGTTCATCCGGTTCACTGTGGAACGCGAGGACATTGACAAGCCACCGTTTCTAGACGTATAGTTGAGAGGGACGTCAACATGTTCAGAACATCGGTGCACCGGAAACAGAAAGCAACCCGTGGCTGCCTGCACTTCCAGTCACACCACTCGGGCACCGTCAATTAATAAATGGTGAGACGCCCTCAGCGTCGCGCAGATGTCATCAAGGACGATGACACGACTAGAAAGGGGGAACTGAACATCCTGAACCCGGTGTTCCGCAAGAATGAGTAGCCGAAAGATTTTCTTGACGGGGAGCCCAGAGAGCATGCTCAGCAAGCAGAGCAGCTTGAGGAGGCACAAACAACAAGGGCATCGTTGTCTTGCAGCAATGTCCTGTCATGGATCAGAAGAATCTCTGTGGATGACACAGAATAAGGTGGACAGCCCTCAAAGGGGATCCAACGCTCCCGAGAGCCCTTACCAACGCTCCCGAGAACCCTTAGCAAAGTCAGACCGCCGATACCTATGAACCATGCGAGGACCTGCATATGCGACACACCATACAGCTGTTGGAGGCCCTACAAAGGGCAGACATATGGCCCTCAGTCGGTCACATCGGAGAAGCACAGAAAGGGCACCATCTGTCTGGTCTGGTGTGACTGCGCATGCGCGGCCAGGTGGCGGTCACCGACTGGCGTGGGAAGCGATAGACCATCACCATCCTACTATCATCGACAGAGAGCAAACTGAAAATTTGAGAGGTTCGGGGGGCAACACACATGCCATTGGCTTACAATATATCAGTAGGATAAATGTAGACATCAGCCCAGTACGGCACCCAATCCTGCGGAAAATCCACAAATATTCAGGAGTTGAAAGATACCAAGCTCGAACACGGAGGGGATGTCTTTCCAGGTTAGCTCAATTGGAAGAGTGCTGAATTTGCAATCAAAAGACACTGGTTTGAGTATCAGCCATACCAAGGACAAAATTCGTGATATGACGCGCGCATGGGTAAGAGCAAAATATCGCCCAGATCTTCTCGGAAATATCTCTAACATCAAACATCTCGCCAACCCGATGGCGATGGACGGGGGATTTAGTGGTCTTTGTGTGCATACGAACACATACGAACATGAGGACGGTGGTCTGAGCAATTGTTCATCGGTGATAAGACGGCTCTCTCAATCGTTCAGTAAAACAACACTGAATATTTCATTTCAAATCCAGGCATATGCCGCATTCCAGTCCTTTCGCTCATTCCAGTACAAATCCTTGTCAGTCTTGTGTTTTAATGCAAACCCTCCCTATCTGTGGACATTTTGTCCGCGGCTTTCAACTCTGGGCTCTTAAAAAGAACCTATTTAAGTTTCTTCCCACTATTACACGAGTGGGCGCATGGCGTTTAGAGTGCGAGCGTATTCCGTATGTTGTTTAAAAAGCGGGGAACTGTACTTTGGCAAAATGAATTGACGCCAGGACCAAACCGACCTACTGACAGCTGCATTTTTGCAGTGTAAGTTGTAAGCGCCCGAGGGTAACCCGACCACCTCACTACCAGTTCATATACACCATTGAGCACAATCACACAACTGGTTTACGTACCCCATTCGAGCATTGGTATTCAGCTACCGCGTAATCGAGCACACTCTCCAGTGGCGCTCCATGCGAAACAGGTCAGTGAACTCTGATCACCTCTGGTTGGTTTCGCAGCAGAAGACAGCGCACGGGGCCAACGCAGCCGTAGACGGGCGAGGCGCCCGAGGCTGCCGGCCGCAGGTCAAAAGGTCGCCGCGCACGTGACCACAGCAGACACTCGTCCCGGCTGTGCCATCTGCGGAGCGCCGGGGTCAGTGTGCGCACGTCGTCGATATGATGTGATGACATCTCGATGCTTCTGACATTGATGTGGAAGCATGTTTAGGTGACTAAAGCATGACATGAAGTACAAGGTCGTCACTGTGATGACAAAATAAATCATCATTATGGTCCTCAGAGAACTTGTGCACATTGATTCGCATTACATGATGAAAGTGTACGGGGTCGGAATGTCAAATTAGGCTATTGTTGTACGAAATAGCTGTTAAAGCGAGTGTTCCAATTTGGTATGGGGTTTTGGACTGAAATAGCCATGTTAAAGGTTATTTGGCGTAGTTTGCAGCCCTTGCGCTTCTTAAGACCTAAGCCCTTCTAGTTTTTGAGCTACACGTTTGCGAAGATGTGCACACTTTTTCGAGGAGGCTGTTTCAAGGTCACCCAGACATCCATGATGCCATAATGACGTCATTTAAATCCTCTTATTCCCTTGGCATGCGGCGATCCAGGCCAAGATAAATATACTAACCGAGTCGTTCATATCTCGCGTTCGTGAGCACAACATCCATTATACTACCGTCAATTCGCTCTCTATAAATGTTGCGCAAAATAATATGACGTAATCAAACAATGACGAGTTGAAAAGCACACTAACTTAATAGAAGAATTGTGTTATCTAGAGCAGCCTTTTCCACTTAAAAGTATACGAATAGTCATAAGTGAGCTTATTTCATCACATCTGACGCCTGCTTTGATATAATGAGATGTGAAACATTCCCTTTGAATATAAATCGGAGCTTAAAGTCGAATAATCATAACAATGTGAATTACAGGGCGGAAAAAGACATAAGGACCAGCATCTAGCTCTTATGGCGGCGGGACATCCGCGTCTGACTTATGACCGTCACACGTGGAACATCCGCCTGTGACTAATGGTAGTCACACGCCGGACATTTCCTTCTGACTATTGATCATCGCGCGTCATACCACCTCTTCTCCCGCTCCAGCGGACGCTGCAAACTTACACAAATTCGCATCTCACGCTTGCTCGCATATCTTGCGGACCCATGTATTCACGTTCACATTCGGCTACATTCTTAACATTCTCGGTAAAACTCTCCTTCACGATGTATTCACGCAGTATTCATGTACAAAGTGTGAAGCAGTGCACTGCATTATCCATACTCCACTTGTTTTTTTTTGGGGGGTGGGGACTGTATGTTAGCTATCTGGAAATCGGCGTTCAGCCCAAAAATGGTGTTATCACATGTTGTTTGGTTGCGCTGGTTGGAATGATGGACCAATCCGCGGTTATTCATTCTATCACCACTGACTGACATATTTATCATCGCTGACTGACGCCTCGCGTCATGTTTATTAGAGTCAAGTTTACAGCCATCGCAAGCGTTCGCACGACTCAACGTGCACGACAGCGAATCCTTCGAGGCATCTCGTGCCAAGCGTTGATGAGCACTTGAAACGGGCGAATTGTTTGTCACAATGTCCCAAATGCCATACCTGGAGCAGTCAGGACGACACAGGCTCCAGCCGCACTTCGGACACCGGACTGCCGGGGGTGTGAGTTGACCTTGCGCTGTGTCATAGGTCAAAGGTCGGTGACAGCCCAGGCACACGGGCCCGGTAGCCTGCTTTGGTCCGACTATGAGAGGGGGCTCCTGCAGGATTATGTCGCCTGGAAAAGAGCGAGCCGTCTCAGCACACTGCGCACTGAAAACAGCACAGGCGGGGGTTCTGGCGCGATCATGGCAATAGTGAATCCTGTGCCAAAACAAGCGCAAAAAGATGCCATAAAAAATGGCGCTTTGCTTTCATCACCGCTCCTTTTTCAATAAGGTGGGCAATTTGATGAGCTCTTTTGGTGCGACCCGACAAATACAGACTTGAATTTGGATACAAATGCTACGTAGCATTTTGCGCTTTGCTTCAGACATTGTGACCCTCCGCTAATTTATGGCAGACTCCAATTTTGAGCGCAACTGTTGATGCATGCATGCCACCTCTGAATGCGGCAGCAAAAGCCTGCTGTTGTCTGCTGCCTAGAAGTCGTGTGTAGTCCAACAGACAAGAGGATCAGAGATACATGTCTTTACCGGCAGACAGAGCTTCACTGCCCAAATAATTGGTGCGTGATACCTCGGCGCTAAATCACGTGAGATGTTTGATAGGTCACCAAGGGCGCATTGTCATTGCTTTCATTGTACACTACCGGGCTGGATGGTTCTGGTGGCCACCATGAAGCGCCCCTCTTCTGGCGTCGTCTCCACCCTCCACGCCTTACACGCCGGCTTGTGTTTCTTCCAGTGCTGCTTCTGGTGGTCCCTGCTGCAATAATGGACCTGGTGACACGGAGCAGAGGACGTCACCCGACCGGGCCACGCGCAGCAGAAGACTACCAGACCGGGCATCACGGAACAGATAATTATGTCATGGCATGACAGAAAGTCCAGCCATTCAGTTTGTCACACGTCATTGAGCAGGGACTACGAAATGGTTTACGTTTATCATTCTCTTTCCTTCCCATTAGGAAAAAAGCACTGTTTCGGAAGTGCCTTAACAGGTAGTTTGAGCTGCTAGTGATGGTTAATAATAACCCAGCCCTTGTTCAGAGTGATCTTAGGGGGGAGGGGGCAACCTATTCCCTGAAAATAACCCACACCTTCAGCCACCACGTGCCTCACCATCCGCCTGCCATACGCACCGTTTGGCAGCTAGCGCAGGCCATGGAGGAGGACACGCCGCACACGGGACACTGACGGTCCAGCTTCGGCATGGTGCTGCCGTCGACACTGCGGGACGAACAGGTGGCGGCTCAGCGCTCCGAG
This sequence comes from Pollicipes pollicipes, assembly GCF_011947565.3. NCBI lineage: Eukaryota > Metazoa > Arthropoda > Thecostraca > Pollicipedomorpha > Pollicipedidae > Pollicipes > Pollicipes pollicipes. Next base: position 1,017,158 of record NW_023596805.1, on the reverse strand, counting down.
GCGTTCACGTTCTGGCGGAGAGGCAGGCGGTGGGCATCCAGGCAAATACTGCGAGCGGTGGGCCAGTGGTGTAGTTTCGTAAAAATAAGTTGGGAGACGGGGCAGTAAAAAAGGAAATCTTCCGCCAAATACGCCAACGAATGGTTCCCCCTGGATTTAGCGCGCCTATTCTCAAGGCTGGGGAGCTGCAGCATGCATTAGAAATTTGGGTTGGGGCTGGAGCTGGAGCCCAAGTTGGGGACTAGAGCCCCTAACTGAATGGGAAACTACATTCCTGCATGGGGTGTTGCAGTGAAGCAACGTAAATACGCAGCAGTAATATTCTTACGAGCGAAGAAAATAAAAGAGTACTTAAAACCCGGTTTCAAATAAGCAGAGACCATGTCAACGAGCAAAACTCGACAAAACAGCCGTGCTTCATGAGTAGATCGGCACCAAAATTCCGACAGACGGAGGGTGCCACAGCGATTATCAAGCGTCTCTTTCCGTCTCGTCTGTCTCGCGGCGCGCCGACCCACACCCTTTTATTTGCCCTGCTGTCATCGCCGGCGCACGCGGCTGGCCCCAGGCCACGCGCGCGCCTCTCCCGGGGTCAAAAGGTCTCGCCAGTGGCCCAGGTAATGGGGCGGTGACTTTGGCACGGTGCCAGCCTTCTGTTGGGAGCGGCCAGGATGATAAGTGGCGGGCCGTTGCGCCAAATATACCCGGCGGAGGTGTTCGAGCGACTGGCGCAGTCGACGCCGGCGGCGACGTACAGAGGCGACCTAAGCCCGCGCCGCCGTCTACGTCGGAGCCTGGGCCAGGGCGGCGGGGCGACGACAGATGAAGGACCAGGGATGCACCGGGCGAATCATTCAACGTGACAGGCTACTACGGACCCGGATGACCGGTCTGGCTATGCGGCTCGTGTGGTTCGACTTTGACGTTATGGTGTGTGACCTAACTGTGACGTGATGGTGTGTGACCTGATCGTGGTGTGACGGTGTGTGACCTAACTGTGGCGTGATGGTGTGTGACCAAACCGTGATGTGATGGTGTGTGACCTAACTGTGACATGATGGTGTGTGACCTAACCGTGACGTGATAGTGTGTGACCTGACCATGATTTGATGGGGCATCATCTGAATGTGACGTGATGGTGTGTGACCTGGATGTGGCACATCAGGAATGAGAATGATGTTCTTCGGTAAAAGTGGCAAAGATCCAGTAACAAACATTGTGGTCCCATACCAACACGCCGCGCGAGGACATTTTTCCTTAAACTGGTTCGCTCAAAATTGTTCCGGAGCATTTGCTTGGTCGATATATATATATATATATATATATATATATATATATATATATATATATATATAGTTGTAAACGGGGGCGGTACCACCAGCAAAATTTTGACTAAAGGACTGAAAGATACAGAGAGGCAGTTAAGAGATGATGTACATATTATTGTGCGCCAAGCGGACACGGCACCTGTCTTCGTCAACTTGGATCGGACAGCGTACATCAGCAAGATAGGCGAAATCTTGTCAGATGAACGTGAGCTCCAGATTATTGAACAGGACTCCACAAACCGGCTTCGGATTAAGTCAAGCATTTTGTTTTTAACTCCACCAATGCGCTTGTGGGAGGTGTTCACTTTCTCAGATAATCGCTGGCTATCTCTCAAGCTATGCTTATGGAGGTGTAAGACCCATAACAATGGAAACCCCTGACGCTCATCATTTACCGGTGAACATACCAACACAAAAGCTAAAAAAAAAACTTACCCCTTTTTGAGCCCCATATATCCTAGCTCAGCAACGCAGTGACTCTGTTGATGAGTTCCTTGACATTTTCTGAACGCGACGCCCCAACTGTGATCCCTTGATATCTGGTGAACAGGACGCCCCAACCGTGAGCCTGCGTCGATTGACTCTGTTGATGAGTCCCTTGATATCTGGTGAACAGGACGCCCCAACCGTGAGCCTGCGTCGATGGACTCTGTTGATGAGTCCCTTGATATCTGGTGAACAGGACGCCCCAACCGTGAGCCTGCGTCGATGGACTCTGTTGATGAGTCCCTTGATATCTGGTGAACAGGACGCCCCAACCGTGAGCCTGCGTCGATGGACTCTGTTGATGAGTCCCTTGATATCTGGTGAACAGGACGCCCAACCGTGAGCCTGCGTCGATGGACTCTGTTGATGAGTCCCTGATATCTGGTGAACAGGACGCCCCAACCGTGAGCCTGCGTCGATGGACTCTGTTGATGAGTCCCTTGATATCTGGTGAACAGGACGCCCCAACCGTGAACCTGCGTCGATGGACTCTGTTGATGAGTCCCTTGATATCTGGTGAACAGGACTCCCCAACTGTGAGCCCAACTGTGAGCACTGCGTCGATTGATGTAGAGAGCTTGCTCATCAAATCTCCGATCGGCACCACGATTAAGATCATTCCAAGTATCATGTATCACAATCGGTGTGGCGTCCTTCCCTCTCTGCAGCTCTCTTCCGCTATTCTCGAGCAGCTGATCAGAGCTTACATCGCCAATACACCGTTCAGAAGACCTAATGGCAAGCTGTATGTTCAGAAAGATAGGTTTGCCATGGGATCACCCCTGGTCCTCTGTTTGTCAACTTTGACATGGTTCAGGTCGAGGACTTTGCCCTTACTAATCCTATAACCGCCGCCGGCACATATTGCAGGTGTGTCGATGACATCATCCTTGACGTAACATCATGACATCATCCTTGACATCACCCTTGACGACCCGCACCACTTGTAGCGCCTCATTGTAGTGTTTGAAGACAGTTCTGTCCTCCACTTCATCTATGAAAAAGCAAGAAAAGCACAATTCCTGTCCAAGACGTTCTTATAGAAGCCGGGGAGGGGGGAGGGGGAGAGAGGAGCTTTCGTCACAATCGCTTATCGCAAGCCCTCTAAGGTGAGACTGACAATGAACGCCCGTAGTGAATGGCCCAAAATGTATACAAAGGACGCTGTTGGAGCCTTTGCCCGATGGACATTGCGCACATGTTCCAGCTATGAAAGTTTACATGGTGAGCTCTGCCGCGTTACTTAGCTTATGGTTGCGGAAGACCGAAGAGTGCCGAAGAGTTTTGTATTGCTTTTGAGATTGGATAACGACGTATTCGAACGTTAAATTACTAAGACGACACATGTCTCTCGGTGAATTGTCTTGTATCCTATCGGACGATGTTTAACGCAACGCACGAAGGACTGAAAAAACTAGCCAGGAGCTGCCCTGAGCGGAAAGCGCCATACTCTATAATGGCCCATGCCAAAGTGAACGCATATGCATAATGTATAAATATATATATATATATATATATATATATATATATATATATATATATACACTGGCTTATTCACGATGTCGTGAAGCACATCAACATATGCTAACTAAGTTGTACTTCTTATATCAACTCCCAGTGTGTTTCACAACTAATGAAGGCTGCACCGTCAGGGAAAAAACAAAATTATAGCATACACCATGATGGTTCAACACACCCGCACGACACAAACATGAGGCGCAACAAAACTCGTATACAACAGCTTATTGGACGTAAAATTATCCCTTACCGGCGTCGGGGTCCCAACAATTGGCACAGGGCCTCCAGTGCTGCTAGTAGAAATGGGATGGAGGGCACCTTCGTCACTGGAGCCCCTCACTGATACTGGGTCCTTCCATGGTCTCACTATGGACATCTTTATCATGAGTTCTCAAATCTCATTTCATTGTCAGTAAACCCCGCTCAGCACAAAGTAGTCTCTAATATTCGCGGTTCCGTTCATGTCCCATTTCAGCCAACGTGCTTCTCGCCGACTTAGGTCATCTGGACAGCGCAGGAGCTTGTTAGGTACTGTGCGCCAGTGACCGACACAGTGACCCCTCACTGTGCGCCAGTGACCGACACAGTGACCGACAGTAACCCCGACAGTGACCGCCAGTGACCGACACAGTGACCGACACAGTGACCGACAGTAACCCCGACAGTGACCGCCAGTGACCGACACAGTGACCGACACAGTGACCGACAGTAACCCCGACAGTGACCGCCAGTGACCGACACTGTGACCGACACAGTGACCGACAGTAACCCCGACAGTGACCGCCAGTGACCGACACAGTCCCCGACAGTAACCCCGACAGTGACCGCCAGTGACCGACACAGTGACCGACAGTAACCCCGACAGTGACCGCCAGTGACCGACACAGTGACCGACAGTAACCCCGACAGTGACCGCCAGTGACCGCCAGTGACCGACACAGTAACCCCTCACTGTGCGCCAGTGACCGACACAGTAACCCCGACAGTGACCGCCAGTGACCGCCACAGTGACCGACAGTAACCCCGACAGTGACCGCCAGTGACCGCCAGTGACCGACACAGTAACCCCTCACCTGTAGCCCCTCACCGACACAGTAACCCCTGTGACCGACACAGTAACCCCTCACTGTTTCAGGGACTCCGAGCAATGCAGATCGTCGGCCCCAGCCTGATCCCCGCTTGGGAAGTGGGTCCCCAGGCCCCAGACTGCCACGGAGTGGACTGTTCGGTGATGGTGGCCATCACAGGACTCTCATTTTGGCAGCGTGGGCCCCTGACCTAAGCAGGTCCCTCTCATTGTTTCATGGGCGCCGAGCAGTGTAAATCGTGTACTACGGTCGCGTCTGCATGGAAAATGGCCTCCGACCCTATATATATATATATATATATAATATATATATATATATATATATATAATATATATATATATATATATATATATATATATATATATGGCCTATATAATAGTTTTCCTGCACGGAAAATGGCCTCCGACCCGTTCCTGCGGGTTAGGCCCCCCGAAAGCGAACTCCGGCCAGTCATTTTGGCCATTCAATCGGGTTGCTGATCGTCGGTTCCAATCAGCCCGTGGACACCGTCGGGACCTTAGGGGAGGGTGTGCCCTCTGCCTCCCCTCACGCCTCCCTCCACACCCCTGTCATTTACTCGTGAGTTTTGCGACACCCCAGTCATTTCCAGGCTAAGCCAGAAAGTAAAGTGCCTCGTAACAATCAGCTGTCCCTTATGGGTTGACCATTTACGACGTGCGCAAATTTGAAGCAAATGGCCGCCACGAAGCACCAAATGAAAGTGCGCTCTCTGAAAGGACAGCTGCCGCAAGTACTTGCACCCCCATCAGTGAAGATCGGTGAAGTAAAATTTTCCTGTACATTTGCCTGATTAACTGGCAACTTACTTTCTTCGCCGCTCTTTTGTGACCTAAGCGAAGCACGTTTCAGCTCGCTGTGGGGAGCGTGTTTGCTACCGCGCAGGTACCCGAGCTGTTTTCTATGCTTGAACAAAATGTTTTCAGTAGCGTCCAAAGTCCCCAGTGAAGTTCTGCACGATATTTGGAGCGCAGCTCGGTTTCTTAGCGATAGCTGAAGTCTGGGAAAAATTCCTGATCTTTGATTTGGTTTTCGTTGATATTTCCTGCTACGCATTTTCGGATGGTTCTTACTCACATTTCTGGCGATACTGCTGGCCTGCAGTGAGAGATCTCCTGAAGATGTTGGTGGTTTCCGTTTTCGTTCAAACCGCGGTTTCCTGGTGTCTCTTGAACTCTCTCAATAGCCTTCCCACTCAGTAGCCTCTTCAAGTATCAGTGAAATTATCGGTAATGCTTAAGGGTCCCCGATCCGGCTCACCTCGACGCTGCCTGTTTGGCTCACACCGTAGGTCCTGGTCTGGCTCACACCACATCTCCTGGTCTGGCTCACATCGCAGCTCCTGGTCTGGCTCACACCGTAGCTCCTGGTCTGGCTCACACCTTATTTCTTGGTCTGGCTCACGCAGTAGCTTTCGGTCTAGCTCACACCCTATTTCCTGGTCTAGCTCACACCCTATTTCCTGGTCTTGCTCACTCAGTAACACCCAGTCTTACTCACCGGGTATTTTCTGATCTGGATCACTGAGTAGGTCCTGGTTTGGCTCACACCGTAGCTCCCGGTTTAGCTCACAATGTAGCTCCCTGAGAGACGCCCACCAGCCTCATAAGCTCCGGGTGAAGCCCCGGCACAGTTCTGGGGGCGGAAGTTGGCCCGACTCTCCCGCCCCGGCACAAGATGAACGCAGACAGCTGGTCTAACGCAGTGGCGGAGTCAGCGGACGCCAGCGGGTGGTGCTGCAACGACAGTGACGGAGTCAGCGGACCCCATAGCATCGCATGGGCATAGATGCATAAGCAACGCTGTCACAGCGGCAATATAATTCATGTAACAAACAATGAGGGTCCGCAAATGCACGGTCATGTATCGCGTCTTTTCACGCTTTTATTTCTTTATTTTCTTCAATTTCTTGTCATTTCATCGATTTCCTATCGCACATTTCACGAGACATACCAGGAGTTCCCAAGCAAGCGTGTTCTTGAATGGGCAAACAAAATAACCGCGGTTCGACTACTCCATGCATTTCGAAGCTCCACGTACCATTGGTCATCCTAATACCTTAACAGTTCACTGCTTTAGCTCAGCTCTCACAGGCGAATTCCCTGAATATCCCCATTTCCCCTCCTTATACCCCTCCCCCGCTAAATACCACGCCGACACGACCAATCCCCACCGGCGAGAGGCTCGCTGCGCCCTCCCCCCCCCCCCTCCCCCGTCCCGCGCGTCGCCGGGGCTGATCTGTGTCACAGCGGCCCCTGTGGCATGTTCACAGGCACGTGCCAGCTGACAGCGTGACGTAACGGCTCATTGGGCGGGCGACGTGTCGGGCGCGAAGCTCTGGGCGTCTCCGGCCGGCAGCCACATCGTCACATTGTCACATCGTCACATTGTCACATTGTCACGCTGGCACATCGTTACACCTTGCGCTGCCACACTGTCATACTGTCACATTGCCACATCGTTACACCGTCACACCGTCACACCGTCGCACTGTCACAGCGTCACACCGTCATATCGTCACACTGTCACATCGTCACATTTTCACATGTTCACACCGTCACACCGTCACATCGCTACACCATCACACCGTCACACCATCACACCGTCACACCATCACGTCCCACAACTCACAAATCACGCCGTCACACTTCATACCGCCACATCGTCACACCATCTCCACGTGACGTGCCACATGACGGTGCAGTGGTGTGTGATGGGTGTGTTGTCAGCTGGGCATGGCTCGCGCTGGTTGTGAGGCGGGGAGTTAAGGCTGCTCAACGCTTTGCTTACGATCGGGTTAAAGCCACCGGTCCCAGCCGGCCAGCTGCTTTGTAACATTCATGACGGAACGAGGCACACAGAGCCCTGCAGTATGCAAGCGGCAGGCAACCTCACGAGTCCCACCATTAGATGGCTCCGGGGCAGGTTATAACGGTCGTGTCGAAGGCAGACCACACTGACTTCTCCACGAAGCCGCTGGGGTCCTGCTGTGCCGACGGGCACTGGAATGTTGCGGCACAGTCTAACAATACAAATTTGAAGCTGGAAATCAGAGATCTGGCGTCAATGGTGGGCGACGGAGGCAATTGCCCGAGTTGAGTTTTAGTCGCAAATCTGCAAAGTTGCTTCATAATTGTGCAGTCAATGTTTAAGAACCACGTCCTTGATCTTATCCGGTATGTATAAGCCGGCTTAGGGAAGAGTTTTCAGGTAGTGATTGCTCTCCAGCTCATGTGATTCACATCCCTGATGTGATATCAGGGTCCAAGTCGCCCACACCTTGGCTGTTGTGATGGTGCAGAGCTGTGTGCGACAGCTCAGAGGTGTCTCCAGCGATAGCTTAGGAGATGTTTAGTGACGCTTCAGGGGTGCGTTAGGACGACTGTCCTGAAGTGACGGCTCCCCTCTTGTGACGACTCCCCTATTGCGTCGTCTCCCCTATCGCACCGTCTCCCCTATCGCACCGTCTCCCTGTGACGTCTCCTGCCGCGTCTGCTCCCCTTCAGGGGCACCTTGCGCCGCCTCTGCAGTTTTGGACGCAGAACAATCCGCAGTCGGGTATAAATACCGTCCGGCGGGCTGGCACGCTCCGAGCACGCCGGACCAGCCCCGAACCGGGACTGAGCCGGCGCCCTGGCACTGGAAACTGCCGGTTCAGAGATTGCACGCGGCCGGAGCTCCTCTGATCATTTACGGAAGTCGGTCAGTGCTCACAGCGGCGAATCAATGCCCGGCCTTCGTAACGAGGCCGCGCGCCGAGGGGGGCCATTGCGAGGGCGCCCGGGGGCTCCAGGAAGCTCGAGTGCACGCACGGCTCTGGCCGCGGGGCTGGGAAGAGGGCGGTGCACTGTCCTCGTGACCCTGACTGTCTCGGGGTGAAAGTGTTGGTACAGGAGACCCTGGCCGCTTTCATACGGCCTCTGCCCATGCAAACTGCTGCTGTAGCCGGCTTCCGCCTGCGGCGGGGGTTCCCAGTGAGGACCTCGCCTGCAGGCGACGAAGATTGCCAGTGAGAGCCTGCGCCTGTCGACGCCGGGGATTTTCTAAGTAAGGGCCTATCCCTGTCGACGACGAAGATTGCCAGTGAGAGCCTGTGCCTGTCGACGCCGGGGATTTTCTAAGTAAGGGTCTGTCCCTGTCGACGATGGAGGTTTCCAGTGCCAGTGTCTCTGTGTGTAGACGATGAAGGTTTCCCAATGTGAGGGCCTTTGCCTGAAGACAACGGAGATCTACAGCATGAGGGCCTCTGTCTGTATACGGTGGGGATTGCCAGTGTGTGAGCCTCTGTCTGTCGACAGAGTTTCGGTGGCACAGCCGGAATAGGGCCGAAAAGAAGCGATGTTGAAAAAAGTGGGGATCATATACCTTGCTTTGTTGCAAGGCCTGATTCCACTTCCTAAACCACTGCCTATGGTTTCATATTTTCTACGGCCAGCCGGCCGATACAAAAATGATAATAACTATCAAACTAAGTAAACTAAATAGCTGCCAAATATTAGCGACCAGCCTACCCGATTTCGATAATGCCAGGTTTGCCTTACAAATTCCAATTCATTATTTCATGGGGAAAAATGTGCGCCGCGTTAGTCATATTTAACCCGACTATAGCCAGAACAAAGGACTCATTCATCAAGCACAATAATTGAGACAAATTCATTTTCATGCGTTTATAATTTAACTGAAGCAATTTGAACGTACCGGTAAGTGCCCATCCGAAGAACAAGAACAGATGAAAAACATGCCACGTCATAAACGTGAGGACCGTTTGCTGTAGTAAATACGGCTGATGTGTACGATTTGGTGGGTTGGGATTGGAGCGAGAGAGTGTATAACGCAAGGAAGATGTGAAGCTGTGATAGATCCGGGCAACTGTGTATCAGGACGTATCGTTTATATGACCTTCCAATGACAGCGATGTTTTTCTCTGGCTGTATATTCTAAGGCCTTGCGCAGATTTGATTAGCTCATTTCGACTTGTGCGTCTAGTCGCGATGCCTTGTTATCGTGTAAAAACAGATGAAGTATAATGGCAAACAGCCGGTGCTTGACTAGGCGGGTTAGCAATTTTGACCTTACGCATAGGCACTGTTTTCACGAAAAAGCTCACTAAATATATTTAAATATTACCGCACGCAGATGTATCCAGAGATACTTCGTCTCTGGAAGAGTGACTGGTGTTTTGTTCCCCTCTCCTACGCTGCTGTCTCAGCTATGATGTACAAGCAGGCGCGCAGCCACGATATTTTTAAGGTACGGGCCTGGAGCTCGGGATTACGCCTCACGTCAGCCTTCAACTTTCTGTTGGGAGGAATGTGAAAGTTTTTGTGGTGGAAAGCGGAAACACCGGATCTAGGGAGATCCGGAGCCCCTCCCTGGCTGCGCTCCTTCGTCGAAGCAGGCATGGTGGTCCCCAAACAAGAAGCCTCAGCAGGCAGACGGAAATGCGTAGATGGTCTGCATTGCCATCTTGCGGAAAAACCGCAAATTGACAACCCTTGGTTCAATTATTTGAATACTTTCTTCGAGTGACTCTGTCCAACACACGACGCCATCGTCGTTTGTCTCGACTTAAAAAGTATTGGTGATCGAGAAACATTTTTGTTCCGTTCAGTTGTTCTGGCGAAAGTGAACGTATTTTTCGTCCGTGTGCGCTTGCAAGGCTACAAAATAGGAAGTCACGTGAGAGCTGTGGTAGCTAGATACTTTTACGCCTACGGTGACAGTTAATGGACTTTATCAACGTGCAAACGTGACCCAAACACACAAGGAACGTGGGCTTCTGGCTTGGTAAGCGTGTCGTCGCACTTTGCGCTCGGTTAAACATCACTAGTTAGACTTGGAAAACAAATAATACACTGGTCATGGCTGGTGAGTTTCAGGCCAGGAGACACCTCATAACAACATGTAATGACAGGCTAGTTCGGGTCATGGCTTACACTGCATCAAGCAGACTCATAGAACGGTTCGCGATTCTGTCATAAACAGGCGATGAACATGCATTTCTATCCCCTATGCAACAGCGTCCATCCTGCGGGATCAACTCCAACGGGGCAGCTGTATTTGCTATTGTCGAGGCTATTGCTGCCGCCGTATTTGCCGCCGCTGCGAACGACTGGTGACGTCACGTGCTAGATCAAGCAGGAAGCCGCAGCCCGCAGAGGGCTGAAGGGTCATTGTCGGAATCGCCGGTCCCTCGAGAGGGACAAGAGTTAGCCGACAGCTTGGTGAGCATCAAATGCCTGGCAGGTTTTGAATGAGCGGGGGTTTAATCTGTTCGTACGTGAGCCGCTGCTGGTACTGCTTCTCAATGATTCGGCCCCGTTTTAGCTTTGTCATTATGGCAGTCGATTTGCGGCATTTTTTGTGGTTCTCCAAATGAGCGAAAGAAAGAACTGGTTTTAATCTGAGGAGAAATCATAATCGAAGATAGCGTCAAAAAGGGCCCTGCCGAATGCAGTGCTTACAAGTACCTCGGTTGGGTAATCTGAGGGCTCAAGATTTACGGCCTGGAGGGAAATGCAAGCGACCAACGAAACATGCAGGTATTTATGTGTTTATTTCAGTGGATGATTCGCATTTGGTGTGGCTATTTGTCACGAAACAGCACACATACTACGCACCTACTCATATACTACGCACTGTTAACGATAGTGGAGCAAATCAGACCTTATAAACGCACTGCAACATCTATATCCTTGTCCGTACCACGCTTTCTTGCAATCACGATATCGAACATAAGTGAAATGCATCGTGCTTGAACCATCATCCAGCGCACCCCGAAATAAACTCCGCATCAACCATGCGTTATTACAGTGGTGACCCCGTGTTGTTCTCAGTTCTGACGCTAGAGCTCACCAACAGTGGTAAACCCGTGTTGTTCTCACTTCTGACACTAGAGCTCACCAACAGTGGTAACCCCGTGTTGTTCTCACTTCTGACACTAGAGCTCACCAACAGTGGATAACCCCGTGTTGTTCTCAGTTCTGACACTAGAGCTCACCCAACAGTGCACTGTCGACCACTTCTGCGGTCGTTTTATCCGTATATGACAATGACCATCGAAATATCACGTTGAATGAATGGTATACCACAGCATTGCCACCAGCCACACTTACACCAGCTCGCAGCTTCCTTTGTGATGTTTCTCCATCTCAGACTAGGGCATCAATCAGTGACTGTTCGCAGACGGTCAGCAATGTTGGAGCCACGTCGCGCAAATACACAGGACGTAAAATTGTCTCTTACTGGCGTTGTGGTCCCAACAATTGGCACAGAGCCTCTTTTTGGCCAGGGTTTTCTTAGCATTGTCAGCATTGTGTGCTATCGTGGCCTGGTCCCGTGAGTTAATTGACACGGCCGATGGCATGATCATCAACTGTAACATCATTTAAGGGATAGGTCCAGAAAGGTAGAGGGCGCTGGAGCCTATTTCCTCCCTCTCGGACCATTCCGGGGTCAAGGAAATGATGAAGGTTCCCTAAATCTTCCCCTTTTCATTTCTTTTCTTTCAAAAACAGTAGCAGTTGAGCAACTGAGTCGATAGGAATGCACGTGTCTGATCAAGAGTGGTTCCAGGAACTCTTTCGCTGATCACGTAGCTAACCGAATGCACAAAAACTGCCCTGTAATTAAGTCTCTCCGCTGGAAACGATACGTAAAACAGCGCCATCACTTTGTTTACTTTCGGGGGGTGGGGTCGTGCTTGAGCCCCCCCCTCCCCAATGCTTTCTGAGCCCTCCTCAATACGTATGAGCAAAGAGGAAATATTGGACCAGATAGTTAACAGAACAATTGTCTTAACTATTCGGTATATCAGCAGGAGCCTAAAGACATCTCTATTAGCATCATATTAGTTTTGTACAAAGTAGTATCTTGTGGGTATTTATTTTTGTTATGCCAGCTCCTTCATATGTTAAGCCAGCCTGCAAATGTTTGAAAAGGTTTTTTTTCTTCAAAACACTATGCCTGCATTGGCATGAAAACAACTGACTGTGATGTGCAGCAGCTTTTAAAAGTGCATGGTGACCAAGAAAAACTTAACGCATGTTTACCCCAACAGTGGCGAGCGCATTCGTCGCATAATCGTGGCTGCGGCGGTTATACGACACGGTCAGTGACAGCGGCAGCCACTTTACATCCTTTAGGTGCAAAGACTTCTAATATTTTTTCTGTGACTTACACCCCATTCTACGCTTTTGACAAGGAGGCAGTTCACATTCGCTTGAAATGGGAGGTCATTCTTTTGCAGCAAAATAATCTTGAGGCTACAAAATATTTAAAAGTTTTTTCAATTTTCACGCCGAGGATACAGATTCAAAGTGGCCAAAATTCGGGCAAAAATCAGGTTTTTGGGGTAGGCTAGGTGAGGCTAGGTCTCTGGGTAGGCTAGGTCAACCTCTTCGGCCGAGGCCTCCAATCAATAGTATAAAACGACACCACTGACAGAAAATAATGTGTACTGTCGTTAAAATGGTTCATAATGAGCTGCATTCTGATGGCAACCGGATGGCCCCTAACCCACGTTTAAACCTAGCTGGTAGTGGGTCATTTAGATCTCCTCTTCTAGATAAACGGAACAATGTGAATTATTAACACTGAGTGTTTCAAACACAAACATGACAGGAATGCTGTGTGTGTATTTACACTGGTAGTCAAGTTGGAGCTTAATTTTTTGATAGCTGCTTTATCTATTGAGGCATCAATGTCAGATTTAGGCGAAACATTTGTAATGCTTTACATGTTAGGCCTACAAACTTTCATAGTGGAAAGGTGCCTCATTCTACGTAAGTTGTTTAGTGCATTAGCGAGGAACATTATTCATAGATTAGACAGTAGTATTAGTCTTATTCCTCGGAGAAAAACAAGGAGAACGGAGATATAGTTGGGATGATATTTCGGCGACATGCTATTATGGAAACAATAGCCGATGTGAGTTCAAAATTGCCTGCCGATGATCCCACTCTATTTTTCTTTTATTTTTTTATTGAAAAAGTAAGCTACAGTTTTCACAGGGCACCAACATTCAAGGAATGAAACATTGAGCGATTGTCAGCCATTACCATGATACATTGTCTACCTAAGAATTACGGTACGCGAACATACGTGTACATACAAACGAATTCAAAGAAATAGGCATGGCGCATCACGCTTCATTCAAACATACAAGCGAGTTGAAGTAGACAGGCTTTACACATCGCGCATCAATTATGCATGCAAACGATTTTAATTGAACAGGCATGGCACATCACGTGTTAGGCATCACTTACACATGTAAACGACTTTATGCTGGTACACATCACACATAAAGGCATATATCGCGTTCGCATAATCGGCCATGATGAGGCCGGTAGGTAAACGGTTTGGTGGCCGACTTTTGATAAGAATAGATTTACTAATTTTCCTGTATGGGTGGTCCTGTGCTCTGTAGATGCCTTTGAACTCTAAAACGGGCATAGGGTTTACACCTCCCTCGATTTCAGCCTGAGCGTGTTTTGCCAAAAAGTGGTCACCGAAAGCGGCATTCCCTGTTTTGTTTTTAGCGTCTCGCAGGCGTTCAGTATATCTCAAACGAATAGGGCGCATGGACTCCCCGACATAGATTGAGTCCCTCCCATGCTTGTTCACGCAGTATACACTTGATTTCGTAAATCATGTTTGTTGTGTGCAAACCTCTTGAGACCCAGAACTGCACGAATAACATCATGTTGCCACCTGGGCGCTTAGGCTTCGAGATGGAAGGTTCCACCAGAAACTTTTTAAGCTTCTTGTCGTTTTTCCAAGCTATGCGTTCTCGCAGTTTTGATCTTTTTAACAGTGTGTTTGGTTTTCCAAAGCAAATGTTCATCTACGTAAGAGAGATTTGAAAATTCGTCATTCGATAGGACGTGTTCCCGCCTCCTACCACACATACCCCACGCGCTCTAGACTTTTTTACTTATTCCAACATTTTACCTAAACATTGCGGAGAGTATCCATTGCCCAGAAGCAAACCCCATATTTTGCTTAACCTCCTCTTTCCTTTTCACTACTTGATGAGTTGTTTAGAGCCCTACGAAACGTGTTACGAATTATGCTGTGCTTAGTGGAAGCCGGATACGCAGGTCCACAGTGCGGAATGATACCAGAAATGGTGGGCTTGATAAAGAGCTCCGTTTCTAACGTTGTGCGGTTGTTTCTCCTTTCCACCGTCACTAGCGTATCAAAATATGGGAGCCTCTTTCCGCCGTCTCATGCTCCATCGTAAAAGCTAGATTTAGATGCTAGTTGTTCATGAACTCTAAAAACTCTTCGAGGGCACTGTCCGTGCGTCCATATCCCAACATAAGCAGAGATGTATCTAGCTAAGAAAGTTGGTTTTAATGGGCTGACAGTCAGAGCCTTCGTTTCAAATCGATCTAAAATTATTATCGCCAGAGAGGGAGCGCATGAGATCCCAATTGCTATTCTCAATTTTTGTCGGTTAAAGTCTCCGAACGAGAAAACATTAATGTGGGGACACGGTTCTAAAAGAGCGCAGCTATCCTCTTTTGATAGACCGGAAGCATCAATTTCATGTACGTGTTTGTCTAATTTAGCTTTCACGGCAGCGATAGGCTCATTAACTGGTATATTGCCATGCAAGTCGACATCTACACTGAAGAAAATGCTGCCTTCTGGTAATCATTCTGCCTACAAGTGGTTGGAAGCCTTTTTAAAAAGCCTCTGGCATCCCACAGATGAGTGGGAACAAACCTCAAGAGTTGGTTAAGTATTTTCTCTAAAAGACACGAAGTTTTCTCTGTAGGACCACCGCACACAGATAAGACAGGTCTGGGGGGCACCGCAGGTTTGCGATCTTTAGGAAGCCCAGAGAATACAGGCGGTCTGCTGTGTCTAGGTGTCAAGTCTTTGATGGTTTTGCTCGAAAATTTTCCGCTGACTGTGTTCTTTAGTGTTCTTTTTGTTTTAGCCTCTACCCGAGGGACTGGGTGCCTATTCAGTTTTTAATAGCCGTCGCTATCGTTAAGTAAAGCCTTAACTTTGTTAACATAAGTTAGCCTGTCTGAGATTACATGACCCTTGCACTCATCGCTCTGTTGAACTATGATATCATCATGTTTGCTAAGGTCCCTGATAGAGTTCCGCTGATCTGCAGTGACATTCAGTTTGCCTACTTTACGGTTGTTGAACGTGTGCTGTGGAGTGTGATTTGCTTTTAAAAAACCTAAAAATCGAGTAGGATCATCGACAGGCAATTTCGAATTCACTTCTGCTATTGTTTCTATAAAGGCATGTTGCCGAAATATCAACCCAACTATATCTCCATTATCCTGGTTTTTCTCCGAGGAATAAGGCTAATACTGCTGTCTCATCGACGCCTCGTTTTCATCTCAGATATCTTGTATTACATGCCCAAAGTGTTTAGCAACTAAACTACAATAGTTGAACGACAGTTAATTATCTGATGGATCTGATGGATGGATCTGGTGGACCATTATGGATCTGGTCTTAAAGATCCTGCTCTAACGTTGTTCTACTCTCTCCGTCTATTTTTCGTGATGCTTGCACTGTGCGCAGAATTCAGGTCAACCAGCAACGCATTTCTCTCAATTTCTCTACATTTCGACGCATGGGTTCATTAAAAGACTAGCGACCATGCCAGACGCCGGCGCGGTAAAGCATCGGACGATCACGAGCGGCCATGTCCCCTGTTTTGACGCCCCCCCCCCCCCCTCCGGCTTGCTTTGTCGACTTGGGGTCATCCCATGCGGCCGGCTCGCCGACGTAGTGTCAGTCAGTCTTGTCCGACCCGCCATCTGTTCTGAAGCCGCCCGGGGCGAGCAGCTCACGGCGTCTGACCACCTGAGCACTGCGGCTCAGCGTGGGAGGCATGGACGGGCGTGCACCGTGGGGCATATAAGCGTAGGAAGTGGGTCAAAGCCGGGAGAAACCCGCTTACTGACCTATTTTGGGGAGGTTTCGTCATTATGTACTGCTTAACACCCTCCTTCTTAAGTCAATTTGCGAAACTACGCCCCCGGTTTCGTCAGAGCACAAACTCGGCCACTCCTGTGCTGCAGCTTGCCAAGCGCTTGCACACGCGTCGCCTGCCTACGGGTGCTGCCGAAAGGCCGGTCAGCGGCGCCGCTTCGAGACCACGCCCCTGCCAGCGCTGGCGGGAGTGCCCCGCCGTCAGCCCACCTGGCTCCGCCACTGCCTGTGAGCGTGCCCCACCGTCCTCCCGCCTGGCTCCGCCCCTGGTAGCGGGCGTCCCCCGCCGTCCACCCGCCTGCCTCCGCCCTGCCACCTGGCGTGTCCTCGCCGTCCGCCTGCCTGGCTCCGCCCCTGCTGGCGGGCGTCCCCCGCCGTCCGCCCGCCTGGCTCCGCTCCTGCCAGCAGCCGTGCCCCACCGACCGCCCGCCTGACTCCGCCCCTGCCGGTGCCCCTGGCTCAGTGGCGGCTGGTGGAAGGAGGTCTTGTCCGCCGTTGCAAAACTAGTGAAGGGTCGGCCGGCGGCCTTGGCGAAATGCCAGTCACGAATTCTTTATGCATGAAAATGGAGCTGCGTTCGCGGAAGGCAATGACCTGGTTGATGCGGTAAGGCTAGAGTTGGTGCGTTCAAGGAGGCAGAGTTAGAGTTAGTGCCGGTGTTAGAGTGCGAGTGAGGATTATCACAACGAGGCTTATGTTTCATTTGGGCGAGTTCAAAGTAGACTTATTCTTAGCTTCCGCACTCGTCCTCTCTGACCGGCAAATGCCAACTCATCAAGCGGTCACTGATGCAGGAAATCGACTTTGTCAACATCAACAGCTGCATTAGTCTGCTATCTCATCATAGCAGCTGTAGGCGCGGCGATTATCGCACTTTGGGGATGTGGTGTGAGTGTATCGAGCCTACTCGACATGTAGACAAATTGGCACAAGGCTTGCGACAGTGCAAAGAAAGAAAAGGACCAGTGATTCCAAGCCCCCCCCCCCCCAACAGGACCAGCCCCGCGCCACCGGCACCAGCATGACGGTATGGTAGACAAAAGTCGGTAAGGCGAGCCAGTAACACGGCGCGGTGGCAGAGTACTGCTAACTACTGCGACCTTGGCCGCGGCCGCAGCCGCAGCCGCAGCCACAGCCGTATGCGGAAAAGACCCAATTCATCGCCGACCCTGCAAGCCCGCCCGAGGGTTCACGTTCAAACTGTGCTAATTGGCCAGTCACTGGCCCTTGCCGCCTCAGGACGGTGCCGCTTCCGCCCCCCCCCCCGTCCCCCCCCCCCCCCAGCGGCTACAGACAAGCGTTGCGTTGCGCGCTGGGACTGCCGGTGCCGCGGGCTCCTCCACTAACCTGGAGCTCCACAAACCGGCCGCGGCGGCTCGCGCTAGCCAATCACCGTCCTGCTGGTGCTGCATGTGACGTCACAAGGCCTCCGCTGCCCGGAGGGTGAATGCTGGTGTCACAGGGGTCGGCGTACAGGTATAAGAGGGCGGGACAGGCCACTGAACACAAACGCCTGCATCTCGTGGGAGAATACGCCTTGCGCAGCTCAGGTGAGGCAGGACCATCCGGAGAGTCTTTTCCGAGTTCTATCAGTTCTATCCGAGACGTCCTATTCAATGAAACTACAGAGACATCCGTGCTGATCGCCGGGACACGGCATGGTGTCCTGATGACGTCATAGAATTGATGAAAGCCGGTGTAATTTGTGATGAGTCTTTTACATCCCTGGGATTTCCAGCAACGGAAGAAGTTAGGGAGGCAGACAGACGCCCTTTAACACCCCATCCCAAACCCATTTCACCCTTGGTTCCACTTCCAAACCGCCTGCTAAGATGATCCGTAGCTTCTTAATCCCTTAAAAGTCCGCTGGCGCTCTTGTGACCCCCTGGGGCTCTCTCTACGCTTATCCGCCTGGCATTCTGTTCCTCTCCGAACCAAAATGAGCTACACTCCGCTGAGCTCATCATAACCTCGCAACATACCTACGTGGTCTCGCACCAGCAAACTAAGCTTCGCACTGCTGTCACTTTCATGGCACGGTCAACACCGGGTCAACACCCGTTCCAATCCGTATTCGAGGAGCGAATACAACCGACAGTCCTTATCCCCTTGTCTCCCGCGTGGTGTCGCGTCCACTCCAGCCGAGACGAAACGCGGTCTGTTGACAGTCTGCTACAACATATCGCACCCCACTCCTTTCTGCAGCCGAGATGAACCGTACGCTGCTGGCTCTGGTGGCGGCCGTGGCCGCAGCTCAGCTGACCGAGGCCCTGGTCCTCCTGGGCGCGGGCACCGCCGGCGCGCTCACCCTCGGCGCCGGCACAGCCGCCTCGGTAGCGGGGCCGCTGGCGGTGGCCGGTCTGGCGGCCGTCGCCATCGGCGGTGCCGGGCTGCTGGCGGGCGCCGCCGCCAGGCGCCGCCGCGGGGGGTTCGGCGGCAGACGCCGCGGCGGACGCCGGGGGCGTGACGTCGCCGAGCAGCAGGACCAGGTACGGAGAGGGACGGGGGGGGGGAGGGGAGAAGGGGACGGGGAGGGGGAGGGGCTCGAGGAGCAACGCCTCAGCGCAGAACAGCCGCGGAGTTTGGCTCTGGGCATAAGTGTCGCGCTCAAGACGGTGTGTGTAAGTGACGGGATGTCTGGCGAGTCCCAGTGCGCGTCCGTGTTTATTTTTAAGAGGCGTTTTGTGGCAGTGGCAACCGCCTGCTGTAGAGCAAATCGACTGCGTCTGTATTAGGATACACCGTGTCCAAAAACGTGCACTAAGTGTTGAAATGACAGCGGCTCACTAAGCAACGCTTGGCACCAAGTAACAAGCAGTGATCGGCTGGTGGTGTGTTCTTCAACCATGTAGGCAAATCTCGCAACAGGTTGGCTACCTGTTTGCAACCTCACCAGACGGCACGTCACACGTGACTTTGTGCTCCTGTGCTCACACCTGCGCCCGTCGCCGGTGTGACTTTGTGCTCCTGTGCTCACACCTGCGCCCGTCGCCGGCGTGA
Organism: Pollicipes pollicipes; assembly: GCF_011947565.3. Taxonomy (NCBI): domain Eukaryota; kingdom Metazoa; phylum Arthropoda; class Thecostraca; order Pollicipedomorpha; family Pollicipedidae; genus Pollicipes; species Pollicipes pollicipes. The sequence continues at coordinate 997,750 of NW_023596805.1, read as the reverse complement.
CTGTGTTCCTGTGCTCACACCTGCACCCGTCACCGCCCCGTTCGCCTCCGCCTCCGCAGGTGCTCATTGACCGTGAGAGCGGTATCTGGGACGCGGTCAGCGCCACGGACGAGCAGAGCTGCGTGCTCAAGTTCGTCTGCCTGGTGGAGGCCGAGCAGGACGCTTCGCTCCTCACCCGGGAGGAACAGCTCATCGTCGATATCTTTGGGTGAGCGCGCAGCGACGGAGAGGTCTGCGGTTCGACTCCCGCCGCACGGAACTTTCAATAGCTTTGGTTTGCGCGGGCTGGCAATGCTTTGAAAGTACGTTAAAAGGAAATAGGAGCACCATGTTAGTAAACGGAAGATCATCCAAAAGCGGTACTTCGCCAGTGTTGCAATGATCAGTAGTGCAGCCATGTTGACTCCGTCACGTACAAAATATGTCCCGACACCGTATCTCGTTTGTTCCAGCACCGACCCCGCGGAGCTGGATTTCGACACGATGAAGGAGAGCCGGGCGCCCTTCGAGTACGCCGCCTTCATGGGCAACAAGTTCGGCAACGACTCCTGCGGCAAGCTCTTCCACTCGTGTCCTCTCTCGCGGCCTCAGATGTCCTCCTTCCTGGAGAACCTCAAGCTGCTCTGATGTGTGCATATCGTAAAAAAACTATTGATGCTGTTCTGTTCATACTACGTACAAATTATCCGTTCAAATAATGTCTCAATAAAGAGGGAAAGGTGACCGGCTCTGTGTAGCAAAGAGGGAAAGGTGACCGGTTCTGTGTAGCAAAGAGGGAAAGGTGACCGGTTCTGTGTAGCAAAGAGGGAAAGGTGACCGGCTGTGTGTAGCATGCATGTGAGCAGGGGTGGTAACGTTGCCGACTTGGTGCATAAGGTCGGCGGCAAAAATGTCTATTTTCACATAACGTTTGGCACCAAAAGATGCCTTCGACCACAAACAACATGAAAAACAGGTCACGGCAACGAAAAATGATTACAGCGCGCATTCAATAATCTTACATGGGGCTTTAATGGTAATGCATTTCATCTCACAACACCAGTAAGCCTTTCCGCAAAGACCCTTTCCCGTACTCCACGGCATCATGGTTTGTTTCCTAGGCTCCATCCCAACTCGGCGACAAAAATATCCTAAGACTTTGGTTGGTCGCTCACTTCGGTGACAGATCGGCGACAAATCATTTATATGTTTTATGTGGTGTGGTTGCATGATGTATCTACTTAAGGAGTGCAAACACAATATAAAAATCTGGCTCTGGTTCTTGAATGAGAAATAGGACATTGTGGCAATTGTGACGCAGCCAAGTTACGATTGAACTGGTGCGCTTTGTAACGAACTACCCTTCCTATGACTCGAAACATCCAGCATTTTTTCACCCTGTCGCTGCAGAGCTATCTGTTGATGCGTGCAGTTTGAGAAGAAACGGCCCGTAGTGGATGTCAACGTGATGAGGCCGAAGGGCAAAATCCTAAAAGGATTTTGGTGAAATACAAATTTTATTTCCACAATCTTCCTTCTCATTGGTGGTTGAAAACTGTTCTCGCAGTTTCGGATCTACTTTGGTGCATGAGTTACGCGACATCTCTGAAACCCCAGCAGAACGCGAACCCCTCAGTTTTCCGCCGCAAGCACTGCGTGAAAACTCCCAACCCGATGGCAGAGGCGAGATGCGAGCGGCGAGATACTCCGCCCCCTGGTAGAATAAGACAGACCATCGCGTCCCCCCCCCCCCTCTCTCTAAACGAAATTCTCTCTGATCAAAAGGCCTGTGTGCAAATGCCTTCAGCCTTGCACAGCGCTTTGTTTACGAGATGGCGCCATTTGCTGTTAAAAACCGCATGGAACTGCGCTCAGTGATCGCATAGAATACCATATATATATATATATATATATATATATATATATATATATATATATATATATATATATAATTATGCAATAATAATGCCATCTATAAAGTGTGCGGACGAGATCCTACCGCTCGAGGTGAGACGTGCTCGCTGTTCAAGTCAGACTCGCTGTGCCCGCGGCCTTCCCGGTATTCGCGAACCTTTTGACAACTCTGACGAATGTGCTTCCTACTTGCCGTCTCCGCAGCAAGTAAGCTCAGATCTATTTATCTAACCACCACCGCGAGTCAATACGGGCTCGCCTCCTTAAAACCCCGCGAATGTGCCTTGTCCACGACAGTCGACTGCTGACTGGTCAAGAGGATCAGACTAGCTCGGCAGGTCTGTGTCGTGACATTCCACGCATGTAAAAGGGCACCGGACAAAAGTGTGCGTTCAGTGAGAGTTTGGAGGCAAGGTGGTGGGGTTCAGAGCTTTTGTAACGACCAAGGTTAGTAAGGACTCCGGCCCCCTTGGCCATCCCCGTAAAATGCTCCATCAAATTTGCCTTTTAAATATGACGGAGTTCAGTCCGGGTAACGACGAGCCATGCTCTTCAAAACACATATCTGTATTTCCTCCGACGCAATAACAAACCAACCCTCGCTGATTTCATCACCCACACATCAGAAACACAGCACGACCGTCGCGCTGCAGTATCAGAACTGGGAACCCCAGCTTCCCATCGCTGCCTACAGGTGGCAGTTTGCTAGCTGAAGCCCGGCGCGTGCAGCTCCGGGGAGCCGAACAGCAGCTTGCGCTGCGGCGGCGCGGACACCTGCCGAAACAGCACGTTATAAGAGTGATGCCAGCAGCGAGTGTAGAGCACCACTAATAGAAGAGATTGCGGGATACAGCAGATTCAGCACAAGCCTACTGCCGCGTAAGGGACGGGAACATCGCTGCCAACGCAGCGCAAGCAGACAACTATCTTCCGGACTAACGTAATCCGGCACATAATCCAGCCAATCCGTACACAAGACAAGCGCATCTCTGACCTAACGATGCTGCAGGCCATATGACCTTGGTAAGCAGCTTCCCAGGCTTATCGAGATCGCAGGTGACGTCCACATACATACATACATACATACATACATACATACATACATACCACACACACACCACACACACACACACACACACACACACACACACACACACACACACACACACACACACCACACACCACACACACACACACACACACACACACAACACACAACACACACACACACACACCACACACACCCACACACACACACACACCACACACATATATATATATAATATATATATATATATATATATATATATATATATATATATATATATGTAGATCTATAGATAGATAGATAGAAAGATAGATAGATAGATAGATAAATAGATAGGTAGATAGATAGATAGATAGATAGGTGAGCTATATACTACAGTTCACTTATCTATGCATCTATATATCTACCTATCCAAAACGTTACACCACACGTCCTGACCTCAGCCTGCTTGACCTGATTTCACACCACTTCACCAGGCCTTCTCCGCCTGCCTGACCTCCGAGCCCCCGGTCTGCTGCTGGTCTGAATGACCCGGCCTCTGAGTCCGACCCAGCGCCGACCACCCACCTTGGTGGTCTTCTGGAGCAGCTTGAAGAGGCCGGTACCCAGCGAGGTGGGCATGCCCATGATGATGCACTCAGACACGCCCCGTGATGAACATCCTTCTGGCCGTAGTAGGCCGCGTCGAACAGGTGGTCAGACGTCTTCTCAAACTGCTGCCGACAACCGACGGAAGGGGGGGGGGGGGGGGGGGGGCACCAGTCATCAGCAGACGCATTTTCATGCATTGCATTTTCTCGAAGGGGAACATGTCCATGCACTTCCTCGAAGGGGAGGGGAGGGGCAGGCGGAGGTCACGGCGGGTTCGGCGACCTCACCTTCGTGGGGAATCCTCACTGAGGGTATCGGAGAGGTCTGAGAGCTCTGCACATGGGAGGAGCCGGCGAGACTCACGCGCGCACGACTCAGAGGCTTGTGAGGTCCACAGACAAGGCGGCGCGCCGGGCGTCTGTTGTGGAAGATCGCCGGCGCCTTTCACCCGTCTTTCGACACCAGTGGGGCGAGCGACGCGTCTCAGAGAGGCTTCCTTTATTCCCGCCAAAACACAGATTGCCTCTGATAATCCCCCCCTCCCCGCCCCCGCCCGCCGAGAGGGGTATACCGCACCTCAGATAGCCTTTTTGCCTCTGGGCGGCAGGGTAAGTGCTGTCTTAACTAATCGCTCTTCGGCTTTCTTGCCTTTAGACGGTGAAATGCCATCTCCCATCCCCTGCATAAAATTGCACCTCCAGCACCACCTTTCCCAGTCTGCTACACCCCAACTCCAGCGATACCTTCATCCAAGCATTTACACAGACATTCACCACCCAATCAGCCTTCAGCGCCGAGGCCGCTGCCCCCGGTCACTCACCGACGCCAGCATGAGCACGCTCTCCTTCATCTTGGCGAGGCCGTAGCGGGTGATGCCCAGCACCTCCCCGCGGGAGCACATCAGATCGGCCAGCAGCATCACGTGCCGCCGGTCGATGGACATGCCGTGCGACTCCATCGTGTACTGGATCTCGTGGATGATGGTCGACCTGCCGCACGGCGTCAGGCGGCGTCGGCGGGGCCCGGGCGCCGGTGGGGCGTCGCGGCCGCCCTCCCTCCCGACATGGGAGCGGTCCGGGCGGCGGTGGGGGGTAAGCTCCACCCATGTCGGGAGCGAGGCGCGGCCTTCGCTCCCGACATGGGTGTGATCCAGGCGCCGGTGGGGTAAGCTCCACCCATGCCGGGAGCGAGGCGCGGCCCTCGCTCCCGACATGGGTGGGGTTCGGTCACGGCAGTCGATCACGCTGATGCGAGGCTAGAGGGAGCGCGCTTAACGCGCGTGGACTGTGTGCGAACGGTCGCTGCACTGTTCGCCATACGTGGATGTAAATGCTACTGTGCGTTCGCAACATGTGGATGTAAATACGCCATGTTGCCGTGCCGTGCGCGTCAGGCCGATAATGGGCGATGGGACCTGTCGGTGCAGGAGACAACACCACGCGCTGCGGCGTAGACGACGTACGCAATTCAGTGCCAGCTGGCCAGCACCGTGCCTGACAAATGGCGGGAGAAACCACACAGCGTGTGTGTGGCCATCTAGTGGCTTGCTCAAGATCGTTGTCAGGGGATGGTTGGTTGGTTGGTTGGTTGAGTACTTGGGCTTTAGGGCGCATCGGTTGTCAAGGCATGCGTTCGTAAACTTGCACGTGCACGCGTTGCTCTAGGCAAGCTATCACAATGGAGGTTCGCACAACTCATCGCATCGGCGAGTTCAAGACATCTGTCCACCAGTTTTCTTAACGCGAGCACCGTGCGAACTCATTGCGTCTGTAAAACCACACAATTGTGGCATGGGCTCAACCCAACACGAGCCTGCACATCTCCCCAACTGTCCTCCGCCGGCCGTCCTCGTCTGTACTCAGCCGTCCTCACCTATCCCTAACTATCCTCTGCTGGCTGTCCTTGTCTATCCCCAACTGTCCTCACATATCCCAATTGGGCCTCTGTTGGCTGGCATCCATATCCCCAACTGCCCTCCGCGGGCGTCCCCCCCCCCTGCCCCCGGCCGCCGGTGGTGTCCCCATCCGTCCTCTCCAGCCCTCGGGCGGCGTCCTCACCTGGCGGCCTCGATGCCGAGCGTGCTGTACACCTCGTGGGTGTTGTTGGAGGTGCTGGCCGTGCCCCGCACGCCGTAACGGTCGCCATCAACCTCGCGCAGGTTGTTGCCCTCTACGAACAGCTTGTAGCGCGGCGAGCCCTTCGAGTCGTCGATGGCGATCACGGCGCGCGCTAAACCGCGGCAGTCCCTGGCGCGCGCAGCGCCGCAGAGTCACAGCCGTGAGCACACAGAGCGCACAGTCACAGACAACAAGCTGTCAGCACACAGGAAAGAGCCCACAAAGGGTACTACGGGGGCAGGAAGAGCCCACCGGGAGGACCACAGAGGGCAGGGAGAGGCCCCACCGAGGGCCACGAGGGCAGGAAGAGCCCCAACCTAGGAACCACAGAGGGCAGGGAGAGCCCACCCAGAGGCTGAAAGGGCAGAGTAGAGAGAAGCCCATCAAGGGACCAATATGACAGAGGTCCCCCCCCCCCCGCCCCGCCGAGCGAATGCCATGGTCAACAACGCACGGGACCGCCAGTGTCGCAGCGTCCAAAACTGCCACCACGAGGAAAACGACAGGCGTTCTCACAGCCCGCCGCAGCGAACGCGCGTTTTTCCCACCACGCGCGCGCGTCCAGCTCCACCAGAACCCGCGCACCTCGGCCGCGCGCCACAAACGCCGCCGCGACCGGCGCTCGATCCCGCCGCGGACCGCGGCTCACCTTGATGACGACGAACGGCAGGTGCTCCTTCAGGCTCTGGATCTGGTAGTAGAGGGAGGAGCTCTTGCCGGCGCCGGCGCGCACCGTCAGGATGGTGTCGCTCTCCACCGTCACCGAGGCCGGCTTGGTCGGCAGCCGTGCCGTGCAGATGCTGCAGCGGCAGCAGCGTCAGTCGCCCTCCTCCACGCTCCCCTCCTCCTCACTCCTTAACACCACTTCCGGCACGCCTGGAGCTCCAGCAGCGACAGCCGCCCTCCTCCACACTCCCCTCCTCCTCACTCCTTAACACCGCCTTCCGGCACGCCTGGAGCTCCAGCAGCACCAGCCGCCCTCCTCCACACTCCCCTCCTCCTCACTCCTCAACACCGCCCTCCGGCACGCCTGGAGCCTCAGCAGCGTCTGCCGCCCTCCTCCACACTCCCCTCCTCCTCACTCCTTAACACCGCCTTCCGGCACGCCTGGAGCTCCAGCAGCATCAGCCGCCCTCCTCCACACTCCCCTCCTCCTCACTCCTTAACACCGCCCTCCGGCACGCCTG
>NW_023596805.1:931729-989914 GCF_011947565.3 Pollicipes pollicipes | reverse complement strand
GATTGCGCGTTGTGGTAAGTTGAAAAAGTAGGTCAGTTGATTTATAGGGCTGAAAAGTCATCTGTCATCTCGAAGGCAAATAAAATGAATGGAACAGTGCCCGTCCAAGTGACCCGGCCGAACGCGGTGATGTTCTGGGTCGTGCGTGGGCGTTTTACCAGAAGAGGCCTTTGTCTCACTCACCCATGGGCAGAGACGGAGAGGCTTACCAAGCCTCTCCGCCTCTGCTGCGCAGCACTTGAATCGACGTTCCCCGCTTCTCCCTTCCACTCACTCTAAAATACCTGACACCATCTCTTTCGCCCCTAACTCCTACTCGCTCTACAGTGCCCGACTTGATGACCTTCAGCTCACACTCCTGCTCACTCAACAGCTCCCGGCTGTATGACCTTGACCTCACAATCTTACTAGCTCCATAGCGCCCGATTTATAACCTTGCATCTTGACCTCACAATCTTACTAACTCATAGCGCCCGACTTTATAACCTCCAGCTCACACTCCTGCTCACTCCAGAGTGCCTGCGTGTGAGCTGGTGGTGATCCGCTGACCGGCCGCGATCCTGGACGGTAGCGCGGACGGTGATGTTGTAGCCGTCGTCGAACAAGTGCCGCGTGTTGGGCCGACAGTCGTGGTTCTGCAGGGAGGCCGCCCCACTGCACGTGCCTTGGCCGAGCCGATCCGCACCTGAATAGATGTCACACGGTCACGTGACACCTGCAAACGTGTCGCAAGGCACGTGCCATTGCAAAACCCCGCCCACGACAACTTGGTGGCAGGGGTGAGCCCGAAGGTCTCGACGGCCTCAGGCCTTGCACAGTGCGCATGACCAGAGTAGCGTCACGCATCTTGGGCATCTCGGTATCGAAACATATCGCTGCTAAACGTGATGTCACTCACCTCGAAGGCATTGGTGTCCAGCACGGCGCACATAGTGAGTATGACGTCCTCAGTGACGTCACACTCCGTGGGGAGGGCGGCGGTGAGGAAGGCGGCCAGTTGTGCGGCGTTCAGACGGTAGAGGGCACTATGTCGCCGCTCCTCCAGGTGGTGCTCCATCGAGCTGATGGACGCCCAGGCCTGGAACACCACGAGGACCCGGGAGGATCCGATCAGGGGCAAGCACAGCTGAAACCGCATCAGCTCAAATCGTCAGCATCGCTGCGATGCGTCGGCAACATCTTCATCCCCTAGCGTTGAAGTAACACGAGGAAGACACAACGACACGCATCGACCACCTCAATAGCTCGCGATCGTTCATCCGGTCCACTGTGGAACGCGAGGACAATGACAAGCCACCGTTTCTAGACGTATAGTTGAGAGGGACGTCAACATGTTCAGAACATCGGTGCAGCAGAACAAAAAACCCCGTGGCTGCCTGCACTTCCAGTCACACCACTCGGGCACCGTCAATTAATAAATGGTGAGACGCCCTCAGCGTCGCGCAGATGTCATCAAGGACGATGACCGAACTAGAAAGGGGGAACTGAACATCCTGAACCCGGTGTTCCGCAGAATGAGTAGCCGAAAGATTTTCTTGACGGGGAGCCCAGAGAGCATGCTCAGCAAGCAGAGCAGCTTGAGGAGGCACAAACAACAAGGGCATCGTTGTCTTGCAGCAATGTCCTGTCATGGATCAGAAGAATCTCTGTGGATGACACAGAATAAGGTGGACAGCCCTCAAAGGGGATCCAACGCTCCCGAGAGCCCTTACCAACGCTCCCGAGAACCCTTAGTAAAGTCAGACCGCCGATACCTATGAACCATGCGAGGACCTGCATATGCGACACACCATACAGCTGTTGGAGGCCCTACAAAGGGCAGACATATGGCCCTCAGTCGGTCACATCGGAGAAGCACAGAAAGGGCACCATCTGTCTGGTCTGGTGTGACTGCGCATGCGCGGCCAGGTGGCGGTCACCGACTGGCGTGGGAAGCGATAGACCATCACCATCCTACTATCATCGACAGAGAGCAAACTGAAAATTTGAGAGGTTCGGGGGGCAACACACATGCCATTGGCTTACAATATATCAGTAGGATAAATGTAGACATCAGCCCAGTACGGCACCCAATCCTGCGGAAAATCCACAAATATTCAGGAGTTGAAAGATACCAAGCTCGAACACGGAGGGGATGTCTTTCCAGGTTAGCTCAATTGGAAGAGTGCTGAATTTGCAATCAAAAGACACTGGTTTGAGTATCAGCCATACCAAGGACAAAATTCGTGATATGACGCGCGCATGGGTAAGAGCAAAATATCGCCCAGATCTTCTCGGGAATATCTCTAACATCAAACATCTCGCCAACCCGATGGCGATGGACGGGGGATTTAGTGATCTTTGTGTGCATACGAACACATACGAACATGAGGACGGTGGTCTGAGCAATTGTTCATCGGTGATAAGACGGCTCTCTCAATCGTTCAGTAAAACAACACTGAATATTTCATTTCAAATGCAGGCATATGCCACATTCCAGTCCTTTCGCTCATTCCAGTACAAATCCTTGTCAGTCTTGTGTTTTAATGCAAACCCTCCCTATCTGTGGACATTTTGTCCGCGGCTTTCAACTCTGGGCTCTTAAAAAGAACCTATTTCAGTTTCTTCCCACTATTACACGAGTGGGCGCATGGCGTTTAGAGTGCGAGCGTATTCCGTATGTTGTTTAAAAAGCGGGGAACTGTACTTTGGCAAAATGAATTGACGCCAGGACCAAACTGACCTACTGACAGCTGCATTTTTGCAGTGTAAGTTGTAAGCGCCCGAGGGTAACCCGACCACCTCACTACCAGTTCATATACACCATTGAGCACAATCACACAACTGGTTTACGTACCCCATTCGAGCATTGGTATTCAGCTACCGCGTAATCGAGCACACTCTCCAGTGGCGCTCCATGCGAAACAGGTCAGTGAACTCTGATCACCTCTGGTTGGTTTCGCAGCAGAAGACAGCGCGCGGGGCCAACGCAGCCGTAGACGGGCGAGGCGCCCGAGGCTGCCGGCCGCAGGTCAAAAGGTCGCCGCGCACGTGACCACAGCAGACACTCGTCCCGGCTGTGCCATCTGCGGAGCGCCGGGGTCAATGTGCGCACGTCGTCGATATGATGTGATGACTTCTCGATGCTTCTGACATTGATGAGGAAGCATGTTTAGGTGACTAAAGCATGACATGAAGTACAAGGTCGTCACTGTGATGACAAAATAAATCATCATTATGGTCCTCAGAGAACTTGTGCACATTGATTCGCATTACATGATGAAAGTGTACGGGGTCGGAATGTCAAATTAGGCTATTGTTGTACGAAATAGCTGTTAAAGCGAGTGTTCCAATTTGGTATGGGGTTTTGGACTGAAATAGCCATGTTAAAGGTTATTTGGCGTAGTTTGCAGCCCTTGCGCTTCTTAAGACCTAAGCCCTTCTAGTTTTTGAGCTACACGTTTGTGAAGATGTGCACACTTTTTCGAGGAGGCTGTTTCAAGGTCACCCAGACATCCATGGTGCCATAATAACGTCATTTAAATCCTCTTACTCCCTTGGCATGCGGCGATCCAGGCCAAGATAAATATACTAACCGAGTCGTTCATATCTCGCGTTCGTGAGCACAACATCCATTATACTACCGTCAATTCGCTCTCTATAAATGTTGCGCAAAATAATATGACGTAATCAAACAATGACGAGTTGAAAAGCACACTAACTTAATAGAAGAATTGTGTTATCTAGAGCAGCCTTTTCCACTTAAAAGTATACGAATAGTTAGTTATAAGTGAGCTTATTTCATCACATCTGACGCCTGCTTTGATATAATGAGATGTGAAACATTCCCTTTGAATATAAATCGGAGCTTAAAGCCGAATAATCATAACAATGTGAATTACAGGGCGGAAATAGACATAAGGACCAGCATCTAGCTCTTATGGCGGCAGGACATCCGCGTCTGACTTATGACCGTTACACGTGGAACATCCGCTTGTGACTAATGGTAGTCACACGCCGGACATTTCCTTCTGACTATTGATCATCGCGCGTCACACCACCTCTTCTCCCGCTCCAACGGACGCTGCAAACTTACGCAAATTCGCATCTCACGCTTGCTCGCATATCTTGCGGACCCATGTATTCACGTTCACATTCGGCTACATTCTTAACATTCTCGGTAAAACTCTCCTTCACGATGTATTCACGCAGTATTCATGTACAAAGTGTGAAGCAATGCACTGCATTATCCATACTCCACTTGTTTTTTTTTTGGGGTGGGGACTGTATGTTAGCTATCTGGAAATCGGCGTTCAGCCCAAAAATGGTGTTATCACATGTTGTTTGGTTGCGCTGGTTGGAATGATGGACCAATCCGCGGTTATTCATTCTATCACCACTGACTGACATATTTATCATCGCTGACTGACGCCTCGCGTCATGTTTATTAGAGTCAAGTTTACAGCCATCGCAGGCGTTCGCACGACTCAACGTGCACGACAGCGAATCCTTCGAGGCATCTTGTGCCAAGCGTTGATGAGCACTTGAAACGGGCGAACTGTTTGTCACAATGTCCCAAATGCCATACCTGGAGCAGTCAGGACGACACAGGCTCCAGCCGCACTTCGGACACCGGACTGCCGGGGGTGTGAGTTGACCTTGCGCTGTGTCATAGGTCAAAGGTCGGTGACAGCCCAGGCACACGGGCCCGGTAGCCTGCTTTGGTCCGACTATGAGAGGGGGCTCCTGCAGGATTATGTCGCCTGGAAAAGAGCGAGCCGTCTCAGCACACTGCGCACTGAAAACAGCACAGGCGGGGGTTCTGGCGCGATCATGGCAATAGTGAATCCTGTGCCAAAACAAGCGCAAAAAGATGCCATAAAAAATGGCGCTTTGCTTTCATCACCGCTCCTTTTTCAATAAGGTGGGCAATTTGATGAGCTCTTTTGGTGCGACCCGACAAATACAGACTTGAATTTGGATACAAATGCTACGTAGCATTTTGCGCTTTGCTTCAGACATTGTGACCCTCCGCTAATTTATGGCAGACTCCAATTTTGAGCGCAACTGTTGATGCATGCATGCCACCTCTGAATGCGGCAGCAAAAGCCTGCTGTTGTCTGCTGCCTAGAAGTCGTGTGTAGTCCAACAGACAAGAGGATCAGAGATACATGTCTTTACCGGCAGACAGAGCTTCACTGCCCAAATAATTGGTGCGTGATACCTCGGCGCTAAATCACGTGAGATGTTTGATAGGTCACCAAGGGCGCATTGTCATTGCTTTCATTGTACACTACCGGGCTGGATGGTTCTGGTGGCCACCATGAAGCGCCCCTCTTCTGGCGTCGTCTCCACCCTCCACGCCTTACACGCCGGCTTGTGTTTCTTCCAGTGCTGCTTCTGGTGGTCCCTGCTGCAATAATGGACCTGGTGACACGGAGCAGAGGACGTCACCCGACCGGGCCACGCGCAGCAGAAGACTACCAGACCGGGCATCACGGAACAGATAATTATGTCATGGCATGACAGAAAGTCCAGCCATTCAGTTTGTCACACGTCATTGAGCAGGGACTACGAAATGGTTTACGTTTATCATTCTCTTTCCTTCCCATTAGGAAAAAAGCACTGTTTCGGAAGTGCCTTAACAGGTAGTTTGAGCTGCTAGTGATGGTTAATAATAACCCAGCCCTTGTTCAGAGTGATCTTAGGGGGGGGGGAGGGGGCAACCTATTCCCTGAAAATAACCCACACCTTCAGCCACCACGTGCCTCACCATCCGCCTGCCATACGCACCGTTTGGCAGCTAGCGCAGGCCATGGAGGAGGACACGCCGCACACGGGACACTGACGGTCCAGCTTCGGCATGGTGCTGCCGTCGACACTGCGGGACGAACAGGTGGCGGCTCAGCGCTCCGAGGCTTTCACGTTCTGGCGGAGAGGCAGGCGGTGGTCATCCAGGAAAATACTGCGAGCGTTGGGCCAGTGGTGTAGTTTCGTAAAAATAAGTTGGAGGACGGGGCAGTAAAAAAGGAAATCTTCCGCCAAATACGCCAACGAATGGTTTTCCCCCTGGATTTAGCGCGCCTATTCTCAAGGCTGGGGAGCTGCAGCATGCATTAGAAATTTGGGTTGGGACTGGAGCTGGAGCCCAAGTTGGGGACTAGAGCCCCTAACTGAATGGGAAACTACATTCCTGCATGGGGTGTTGCAGTGAAGCAACGTAAATACGCAGCAGTAATATTCTTACGAGCGAAGAAAATAAACGAGTACTTAAAACCCGGTTTCAAATAAGCAGAGACCATGTCAACGAGCAAAACTCGACAGAAACAGCCGTGCTTCATGAGTAGATCGGCACCAAAATTCCGACAGACGGAGGGTGCCACAGCGATTATCAAGCGTCTCTTTCCGTCTCGTCTGTCTCGCGGCGCGCCGACCCACACCCTTTTATTTGCCCTGCTGTCATCGCCGGCGCACGCGGCTGGCCCCAGGCCACGCGCGCGCCTCTCCCGGGGTCAAAAGGTCTCGCCAGTGGCCCAGGTAATGGGGCGGTGACTTTGGCACGGTGCCAGCCTTCTGTTGGGAGCGGCCAGGATGATAAGTGGCGGGCCGTTGCGCCAAATATACCCGGCGGAGGTGTTCGAGCGACTGGCGCAGTCGACGCCGGCGGCGACGTACGGAGGCGACCTAAGCCCGCGCCGCCGTCTACGTCGGAGCCTGGGCCAGGGCGGCGGGGCGACGACAGATGAAGGACCAGGGATGCACCGGACGAATCATTCAACGTGACAGGCTACTACGGACCCGGATGACCGGTCTGGCTATGCGGCTCGTGTGGTTCGACTTTGACGTTATGGTGTGTGACCTAACTGTGACGTGATGGTGTGTGACCTGATCGTGGTGTGACGGTGTGTGACCTAACTGTGGCGTGATGGTGTGTGACCAAACCGTGATGTGATGGTGTGTGACCTAACTGTGACATGATGGTGTGTGACCTAACCGTGACGTGATAGTGTGTGACCTGACCATGATTTGATGGGGCATCATCTGAATGTGACGTGATGGTGTGTGACCTGGATGTGGCACATCAGAAATGAGAATGATGTTCTTCGGTAAAAGTGACAAAGATCCAGTAGCAAACATTGTGGTCCCATACCAACACGCCGCGCGAGGACATTTTTCCTTAAACTGGTTCGCTCAAAATTGTTCCGGAGGCATTTGCTTGGTCGATATATATATATATATATATATATATATATATATATATATATATATATATATATATATATATAGTTGTAAACGGGGGGCGGTACCACCAGCAAATTTTGACTAATAGGACTGAAGATACAGAGAGCAGTTAAGACATGATGTACATATTATTGTGCGCCAGGGCGGCACGGCACCTGTCTTCGTCAACTTGGATCGGACAGCGTACATCAGCAAGATAGGCGACATCTTGTCAGATGAACGTGAGCTCCAGATTATTGAACAGGACTCCACAAACCGGCTTAGGATTAAGTCAAGCATTTGGTTTTTAACTCCACCAATGCGCTTTGTGGAGGTGTTCACTTTCTCAGATAATCGCTGGCTATCTCTCAAGCTATGCTTACGGAGGTGTAAGACCCATAACAATGGAAACCCCTGACGCTCATCATTTACCGGTGACATACCAACACAAAAGCTAAAAAAACTTACCTCTTTTTGACCCCATATATCCTAGCTTCAGCAACGCAGTGACTCTGTTGATGAGTTCCTTGACATTTTCTGAACGCGACGCCCCAACTGTGACCTGCGTCGATGGGCTCTGTTGATGAGTCCCTTGATATCTGGGAACAGGACGCCCCAACTGTGAGCCTGCGTCGATTGATGTAGAGAGCTTGCTCTATCAAATCTCCGATCGGCACCACGATTAAGATCATTCCAAGTATCATGTAGTCAAATCGGTGTGGCGTCCTTCCTCTCTGCAGCTCTCTTTCCGCTATTCTCGAGCAGCTGATCAGAGCTTAACATCGCCGATACACCGTTCAGAAGACCTAATGGGCAAGCTGTATGTTCAGAAAGATAGGTTTGCCATGGATCACCCCTGGTCCTCTGTTTGTCAACTTTGACATGGTTCAGGTCGAGGACTTTGCCCTTACTAATCCTATAACCGCCGCCGGCACATATTGCAGGTGTGTCGATGACATCATCCTTGACGTAACATCATGACATCATCCTTGACATCACCCTTGACGACCCGCACCACTTGTAGCGCCTCATTGTAGTGTTTGAAGACAGTTCTGTCCTCCACTTCATCTACTGAAAAAGCAAGAAAAGCACAATTCCTGTCCAAGACGTTCCTATAGAAGCCGGGGAGGGGGGAGGGGGAGAGAGGAGCTTTCGTCACAATCGCTTATCGCAAGCCCTCTAAGGTGAGACTGACAATGAACGCCCGTAGTGAATGGCCCAAAATGTATACAAAGGACGCTGTTGGAGCCTTTGCCCGATGGACATTGCGCACATGTTCCAGCTATGAAAGTTTACATGGTGAGCTCTGCCGCGTTACTTAGCTTATGGTTGCGGAAGACCGAAGAGTGCCGAAGAGTTTTGTATTGCTTTTGAGATTGGATAACGACGTATTCGAACGTTAAATTACTAAGACGACACATGTCTCTCGGTGAATTGTCTTGTATCCTATCGGACGATGTTTAACGCAACGCACGAAGGACTGAAAAAACTAGCCAGGAGCTGCCCTGAGCGGAAAGCGCCATACTCTTTAATGGCCCATGCCAAAGTGAACGCATATGCATAATGTATAAATATATATATATATATATATATATATATATATATATATATATATATATATACACTGGCTTATTCACGATGTCGTGAAGCACATCAACATATGCTAACTAAGTTGTACTTCTTATATCAACTCCCAGTGTGTTTCACAACTAATGAAGGCTGCACCGTCAGGGAAAAAACAAAATTATAGCATACACCATGATGGTTCAACACACCCGCACGACACAAACATGAGGCGCAACAAACTCGTATACAACAGCTTATTGGACGTAAAATTATCCCTTACCGGCGTCGGGGGTCCCAACAATTGGCACAGGGCCTCCAGTGCTGCTAGTAGAAATGGGATGGAGGGCACCTTCGTCACTGAGCCCCTCACTGATACTGGGTCCTTCCATGGTCTCACTATGGACATCTTTATCATGAGTTCTCAAATCTCATTTCATTGCCAGTAAACCCCGCTCAGCACAAAGTAGTCTCTATATTCGCGGTTCCGTTCATGTCCCATTTCAGCCAACGTGCTTCTCGCCGACTTAGGTCATCTGGACAGCGCAGGAGCTTGTTAGGTACTGTGCGCCAGTGACCGACACAGTGACCCCTCACTGTGCGCCAGTGACCGACACAGTGACCGACAGCAACCCCCGACAGTGACCGCCAGTGACCGACACAGTGACCGACACAGTGACCGACAGTAACCCCCGACAGTGACCGCCAGTGACCGACACAGTGACCGACACAGTGACCGACAGTAACCCCGACAGTGACCGCCAGTGACCGACACAGTGACCGACACAGTGACCGACAGTAACCCCGACAGTGACCGCCAGTGACCGACACAGTGACCGCCACAGTGGACCGACAGTAACCCCGACAGTGACCGCCAGTGACCGCCAGTGACCGACACAGTACCCCTCACCTGTAGCCCCTCACCGACACAGTAACCCCTGTGAACCGACACAGTAACCCCTCACTGTTTCAGGGACTCCGAGCAATGCAGATCGTCCGGCCCCAGCCTGATCCCCGCTTGGGAAGTGGGTCCCCAGGCCCCAGACTGCCACGGAGTGGACTGTTCGGTGATGGTGGCCATCACAGGACTCTCATTTGGCAGCGTGGGCCCCTGACCTAAGCAAGGTCCCTCTCATTGTTTCATGGGCGCCGAGCAGTGTAAATCGTGTACTACGGTCGTGTCTGCATGGAAAATGGCCTCCGACCCTATATATATATATGTATATATATATATATATATATATATATATATGGCCTATATAATAGTTTTCCTGCACGGAAAATGGCCTCCGACCCGTTCCTGCGGGTTAGGCCCCCCGAAAGCGAACTCCGGCCAGTCATTTTGGCCATTCAATCGGGTTGCTGATCGTCGGTTCCAATAAGCCCGTGGACACCGTCGGGACCTTAGGGGAGGGTGTGCCCTCTGCCTCCCCTCACGCCTCCCTCCACACCCCTGTCATTTACTCGTGAGTTTTGCGACACCCCAGTCATTTCCAGGCTAAGCCAGAAAGTAAAGTGCCCTCGTAACAATCAGCTGTCCCTTATGGGTTGACCATTTACGACGTGCGCAAATTTGAAGCAAATGGCCGCCACGAAGCACCAAATGAAAGTGTGCTCTCTGAAAGGACAGCTGCCGCAAGTACTTGCACCCCCATCAGTGAAGATCGGTGAAGTAAAATTTTCCTGTACATTTGCCTGATTAACTGGCAACTTACTTTCTTCGCCGCTCTTTTGTGACCTAAGCGAAGCACGTTTCAGCTCGCTGTGGGGAGCGTGTTTGCTACCCGCGCAGGTACCCGAGCTGTTTTCTATGCTTGAACAAAACGTTTTCAGTAGCGTCCAAAGTCCCCAGTGAAGTTCTGCACGATATTTGGAGCGCAGCTCGGTTTCTTAGCGATAGCTGAAGTCTGGGAAAAATTCCTGATCTTTGATTTGGTTTTCGTTGATATTTCCTGCTACGCATTTTCGGATGGTTCTTACTCACATTTCTGGCGATACTGCTGGCCTGCAGTGAGAGATCTCCTGAAGATGTTGGTGGTTTCCGTTTTCGTTCAAACCGCGGTTTCCTGGTGTCTCCTGAACTCTCTCAATAGCCTTCCCACTCAGTAGCCTCTTCAAGTATCAGTGAAATTATCGGTAATGCTTAAGGGTCCCCGATCCGGCTCACCTCGACGCTGCCTGTTTGGCTCACACCGTAGGTCCTAGTCTGGCTCACACCGCATCTCCTGGTCTGGCTCACATCGCAGCTCCTGGTCTGGCTCACACCGTAGCTCCTGGTCTGGCTCACACCTTATTTCTTGGTCTGGCTCACGCAGTAGCTTTCGGTCTAGCTCACACCCTATTTCCTGGTCTAGCTCACACCCTATTTCCTGGTCTTGCTCACTCAGTAACACCCAGTCTTACTCACCGGATATTTTCTGATCTGGATCACTGAGTAGGTCCTGGTTGGCTCACACCGTAGCTCCCGGTTTAGCTCACAATGTAGCTCCCTGAGAGACGCCCCACCAGCCTCATAAGCTCCGGGTGAAGCCCCGGCACAGTTCTGGGGGCGGAAGTTGGCTCGACTCTCCCGCCCCGGCACAAGATGAACGCAGACAGCTGGTCTAACGCAGTGGCGGAGTCAGCGGACGCCAGCGGGTGGTGCTGCAACGACAGTGACGGAGTCAGCGGACCCCATAGCATCGCATGGGCATAGATGCATAAGCAACGCTGTCACAGCGGCAATATAATTCATGTAACAAACAATAAGGGTCCGCAAATGCACGGTCATGTATCGCGTCTTTCCACGCTTTCATTTCTTTACTTTCTTCAATTTCTTGTCATTTCATCGATTTCCTATCGCACATTTCACGAGACATACCAGGAGTTCCTAAGCAAGCGTGTTCTTGAATGGGCAAACAAAATAACCGCGGTTCGACTACTCCATGCATTTCGAAGCTCCACGTACCATTGGTCATCCTAATACCTTAACAGTTCACTGCTTTAGCTCAGCTCTCACAGGCGAATTCCCTGAATATCCCCATTTCCCCTCCTTATACCCTCCCCCGCTAAATACCACGCCGACACGACCAATCCCCACCGGCGAGAGGCTCGCTGCGCCCCTCCCCGTCCCGCGCGTCGCCGGGGCTGATCTGTGTCACAGCGGCCCCTGTGGCATGTTCACAGGCACGTGCCAGCTGACAGCGTGACGTAACGGCTCATTGGGCGGGCGATGTGTCGGGCGCGAAGCACTGGGCGTCTCCGGCCGGCAGCCACATCGTCACATTGTCACATCGTCACATTGTCACATTGTCACCGCCGTCACATTGTCGCATTATCACGCTGGCACATCGTTACACCTTGCGCTGCCACACTGTCATACTGTCACATTGCCACATCGTTACACCGTCACACCGTCACACCGTCGCACTGTCACAGCGTCACACCGTCATATCGTCACACTGTCACATCGTCACATTTTTCACATGTTCACACCGTCACACCGTCACATCGCTACACCATCACACCGTCACACCATCACACCGTCACACCATCACATCCCACAACTCACAAATCACGCCGTCACACTTCATACCGCCACATCGTCACACCATCTCCACGTGACGTGCCACATGACGGTGCAGTGGTGTGTGATGGGTGTGCTGTCAGCTGGGCATGGCTCGCGCTGGTTGTGAGGCGGGGAGTTAAGGCTGCTCAACGCTTTGCTTACGATCGGGTTTAAGCCACCGGTCCCAGCCGGCCAGCTGCTTTGTAACATTCATGACGGAACGAGGCACACAGAGCCCTGCAGTATGTAAGCGGCAGGCAACCTCACGAGTCCCACCATTAGATGGCTCCGGGGCAGGTTATAACGGTCGTGTCGAAGGCAGACCACGCTGACTTCTCCGCGAAGCCGCTGGGGTCCTGCTGTGCCGACGGGCACTGGAATGTTGCGGCACAGTCTAACAATACAAATTTGAAGCTGGAAATCAGAGATCTGGCGTCAATGGTGGGCGACGGAGGCAATTGCCCGAGTTGAGTTTTAGTCGCAAATCTGCAAAGTTGCTTCATAATTGTGCAGTCAATGTTTAAGAACCACGTCCTTGATCTTATCCGGTATGTATAAGCCGGCTTAGGGAAGAGTTTTCAGGTAGTGATTGCTCTCCAGCTCATGTGATTCACATCCCTGATGCGATATCAGGGTCCAAGTCGCCCACACCTTGGCTGTTGTGATGGTGCAGAGCTGTGTGCGACAGCTCAGAGGCGTCTCCAGCGATAGCTTAGGAGATGTTTAGTGACGCTTCAGGGGTGCGTTAGGACGACTGTCCTGAAGTGACGGCTCCCCTCTTGTGACGACTCCCCTATTGTGTCGTCTCCCTATCGCACCGTCTCCCCTATCGCACCGTCTCCCCTATCGCACCGTCTCCCCTATCGTGTCGTCTCCCCTATCGCCGCACCGTCTCCCCTATCGCGTCTCCCCTATCGCACCGTCTCCCCTATCGCGTCTCCCCTATCGCACCGTCTCCCCTATTGTGTCGTCTCCTCCTATCGCACCGTCTCCCCTATCGCACCGTCTCCCCTATCGCACCGTCTCCCCTATCGCACCGTCTCCCCTATCGCACCGTCTCCCCTATGTCGTCTCCCTGTGACGTCTTTCTGCCGTCTTTCTCTGCCGCGTCTGCTCCCCTTCAGGGGCACCTTGCGCCGCTCTGCAGTTTTGGACGCAGAACAATCCGCAGTCGGGTATAAATACCGTCCGGCGGGCTGGCCGCTCCGAGCACGCCGGACCAGCCCCGAACCGGGACTGAGCCGGCGCCCTGGCACTGGAACTGCCGGTTCAGAGATTGCACGCGGCCGGAGCTCCTCTGATCATTACGGAAGTCGGTCAGTGCTCACAGCGGCGAATCAATGCCCGGCCTTCGTAACGAGGCCGCGCGCGAGGGGGGCCATTGCGAGGGCGCCCGGGGGCTCCAGGAAGCTCGAGTGCACGCACGGCTCTGGCCGCGGGCTGGGAGAGGGCGGTGCACTGTCCTCGTGACCCTGACTGTCTCGGGGTGAGAGTGTTGGTACAGGAGACCCTGGCCGCTTTCATACGGCCTCTGCCCATGCAAACTGCTGCTGTAGCCGGCTTCTGCCTGCGGCGGGGGTTCCCGGTGAGGACCCTCCGTCTACCGGCGACGAAGATTGCCAGTGAGAGCCTGCGCCTGTCGACGCCGGGGATTTTCTAAGTAAGGGCCTATCCCGTCGACGCCGGGGATTTTCTAAGTAAGAGCCTATCCTGTCGACGCCGGGAATTTTCTAAGTAAGGCCATCCCTGCTACGCCGGGTATTTCTAAGTAAGGGCCTATCCCTGTCGACGCCGGGGATTTTCTAAGGTAAGGGCCTATCCCTGTCGAACCGGGGATTTTCTAATAAGGGCCTATCCCTGTCGACGCCGGGGATTTTTAAGTAGGGGCCTATCCGTCGACGACGAAGATTGCCAGTGAGAGCCTGTGCCTGTCGACGCCGGGATTTCTAAGTAAGGCCTATCCCTGTCGACGACGAAGATTGCCAGTGAGAGCCTGTGCCTGTCGACGCGGGGATTTCTAAGTAAGGGCCTATCCCTGTCGACGCCGGGGATTTTCTAAGTAAGGGCCTATCCCTGTCGACGACGAAGATTGCCAGTGAGAGCCTGTGCCTGTCGACGCCGGGATTTTCTAAGTAAGGGCCTGCGCCTGTCGACGACGGAGTTTCCAGTGCCGGGGCCTCTGTGTGTAGACGACGAAGGTTTCCCAGTGCGAGGGTCTTTGCCTGTAGGAAACGGAGATTTCCGGCGTGAGGCCTCTGTCGACGGCGGGATACGCGTGAGGGCCTCTGTCCTGTATACGTAGAGGTTCCCAGTGTATGAAGCCTCTGTCTGTCGACGCGGGGATTTACAGCGTGAGGGGCCTCTGTCTGTATACGGTGGAGAATGCCGGTTGTGTGAGCCTCTGTCTGCGACAGGAGTTTCGGTGGCACAGCCGGAATAGAGCCGAGAAGAAGCGATGTTGAAAAAAAGTGGGGATCATATACCTTGCTTTGTTGCAAGGCCTGATTCCACTTCCTAAACCACTGCCTATTGTTTCACATTTTCTACGCCAGCCGGCCCAGACAAAAATGATAATAACTATCAAACTAAGTAAACTAAATAGCTACCAAATATTAGCGACCAGCCTACCCGATTTCGATAATGCCAGGTTTGCCCTTACAAGTTCCAATTCATTATTTCATGGGGAAAAATGTGCGCCGCGTTAGTCATATTCAACCCGAATATAGCCAGAGCAAAGCCTCATTCCTCAAGCATAATAATTGCGACAAATTCATTTTCATGCGTTTATAATTTAACTGAAGCAATTTGAACGTACCGGTAAGTGCCCATCCAAGAACAAGAGCAGATGAAAAACATGCCACGTCATAAACATGAGGACCGTTTGCTGTAGTAAATACGGCTGATGTGTACGATTTGGTGGGTTGGGATTGGAGCGAGAGAGTGTATAACGCAAGGAAGATGTGAAGCTGTGACTAGATCCGGGCAACTGTGTATCAGGACGTATCGTTTATATGACCTTCCAATGACAGCGATGTATTTCTCTGGCTGTATATTCTAAGGCCTTGCGCAGATTTGATTAGCTCATTTCGACTTGTGCGTCTAGGTCGCGATGCCTTGTTATCGTGTAAAAACAGCTGAAGTATAATGGCAAACAGCCGGTGCTTGACTAGGCGGGTTAGCAATTTTGACCTTACGCATAGGCACTGTTTTCACGAAAAAGCTCACTAAATATATTTAAATATTACCGCACGCAGATGTATCCAGAGATACTTCGTCTCTGGAAGAGTGACTGGTGTTTTGTTCCCCTTCTCCTACGCTGCTGTCTCAGCTATGATGTACAAGCAGGCGCGCAGCCACGATATTTTTAAGGTACGGGCCTGGAGCTCGGGGATTACGCCTCACGCCAGCCTTCAACTTTCTGTTGGGAGGAAAGTGAAAAGTTTTTGTGGTGGAAAGCGGAAACACCGGATCTAGGGAGATCCGGAGCCCCTCCCTGGCTGCGCTCCTTCGTCGAAGCAGGCATGGTGGTCCCCAAACAAGAAGCCTCAGCGGCAGACGGAAATGCGTAGATGGTCTGCATTGCCATCTTGCGGAAAAACCGCAAATTGACAACCCTTGGTTCAATTATTTGAATACTTTCTTCGAGTGACTCTGTCCAACACACGACGCCATCGTCGTTTGTCTCGACTTAAAAAGTATTGGTGATCGAGAAACATTTTTGTTCCGTTCAGTTGTTCTGGCGAAAGTGAACGTATTTTTCGTCCGTGTGCGCTTGCAAGGCTACAAAATAGGAAGTCACGTGAGAGCTGTGGTAGCTAGATACTTTTACGCCTACGGTGACAGTTAATGGACTTTATCAACGTGCAAACGTGACCCAAACACACAAGGGAACGTGGGCTTCTGGCTTGGTAGCGTGTCGTCGCACTTTGCGCTCGGTTAAACATCACTAGTTAGACTTGGAAAACAAATAATACACTGGTCATGGCTGGTGAGTTCAGGCCAGGAGACACGTCATAACAACATGTAATGACAGGCTGGTTCGGGTCATGGCTTACACTGCATCAAGCAGACTCATAGAACGTTCGCGATTCTGTCATAAACAGGCGATGAACATGCATTTCTATCCCCTATGCAACAGCGTCCATCCTGCGGGATCAACTCCAACGGGGCAGCTGTATTTGCTATTGTCGAGGCTATTGCTGCCGCCGTATTTGCCGCCGCTGCAAACGACTGGTGAAGTCACGTGCTAGATCAGCAGGAAGCCGCAGCCCGCAGAGGGCTGAAGGGTCATTGTCGGATCGCCGGTCCCTCGAGAGGGACAGAGTTAGCCGACAGCTTGGTGAGCATCAAATGCCTGGCAGGTTTTGAATGAGCGGGGGTTTAATCTGTTCGTACGTGAGCCGCCGCTGGTACTGCTTCTCAATGATTCGGCCCCGTTTTAGCTTTGTCATTTATGGCAGTCGATTTGCGGCATTTTTTGTGGTTCTCCAAATGAGCGAAAGAAAGAACTGGTTTTAATCTGAGGAGAAATCATAATCGAAGATAGCGTCAAAAAGGGCCCTGCCGAATGCAGTGCTTACAGTACCTCGTTGGGTAATCTGAGGGCTCAAGATTTACGGCCTGGAGGGAAATGCAAGCGACCAACGAAACATGCAGGTATTTATGTGTTTATTTCAGTGGATGATTCGCATTTGGTGTGGCTATTTGTCACGAAACAGCACACATACTACGCACCTACTCATATACTACGCACTGTTAACGACAGTGGAGCAAATCAGACCTTATAAACGCACTGCAACATCTATATCCTTGTCCGTACCACTCTTTCTTGCAATCACGATATCTAACATAAAGTGAAATGCACCGTGCTTGAACCATCATCCAGCGCACCCCGAAATAAACTCCGCATCAACCATGTGTTATTACAGTGGTGACCGCGTGTTGTTCTCAGTTCTGACACTAGAGCTCACCAACAGTGCGCTGTCGACCACTTCTGCGGTCGTTTTATCCGTATGACAATGGCCATCGAAAAATCACGTTGAATGGATGGTATACCACAGCATTGCCACCAGCCACACTTACACCAGCTCGCAGCTTCCTTTGTGATGTTTTTCCATCTCAGACTAGGGCATCAATCAGTGACTGATCGCAGACGGTCAGCAATGTTGCAGCCACGTCGCGCAAATACACAGGACGTAAAATTATCTCTTACCGGCGTTGTGGTCCCAACAATTGGCACAGAGCCTCTTTTTGGCCAGGGTTTTCTTAACATTGTCACGCATTGTATGCTATCGTGGCCTGGTCCCGTGAGCTAACTGACACGGCGATGGCATGATCATCAAACTGTAACATCATTTAAGGGATAGGTCCAGAAAGGTAGAGGGCGCTGGAGCCTATTTCCTCCCTCTCGGACCATTCCAGGGTCAAGGAAATGATGAAGGTTCCCTAAATCTTCGCCTTTTCATTTCTTTTCTTTCAAAAACAGTAGCAGTTGAGCAACTGAGTCGATAGGAATGCACGTGCCTGGTCAAGAGTGGTTCCAGGAACTCTTTCGCTGATCACGCAGCTAACCGAATGCACAAAACCGTCCTGTAATTAAGCCTCTCCGCCGAAACGATACGTAAAACAGGGGCATCACTTTGCATACTTCCGGGGGGTCGTGTTTGAGCCCCCTCCCTCCCCCCAATGCTTCTCTGTGCCCACTCAATACATATGAGCAAAGAGGAAATATTGGACCAAATAGATAACAGAAGAGTTGCCTTAACTATTGGTATGTCAAGTAGTAGGAGCCAAAAGACATCTCTATTAGCATCATATTAGTTTTGTACAAAGTAGTATCTTGTGGGTATTTATTTTTGTTATGCCAGCTCCTTCATATGTTAAGCCAGCCTGCACATGTTTGAAAAGGCTTTTTTTCAAAAGATTACGCCTGCAGTTGGCATGAAAACAACTGACTGTGATGTGCAGCAGCTTTTAAAAGTGCATGGTGACCAAGAAAAACTTAACGCATGTTTACCCCAACAGTGGCGAAGCGCATTCGTCGCATAATCGTGGCTGCGGCGGTTATACGACACGGTCAGTGACAGCGGCAGCCACTTTACATCCTTTAGGTGCAAAGACTTCTAATATTTTTTCTGTGACTTACACCCCATTCTACGCTTTTGACAAGGAGGCAGTTCACATTCGCTTGAAATGGGAGGTCATTCTTTTGCAGCAAAATAATCTTGAGGCTACAAAATATTAAAAGTTTTTCAATTTTCACTCCGAGGATACAGATTCAAAGTGGCCAAAATTCGGGCAAAAATCAGGTTTTTGGGGTAGGCTAGGTGAGGCTAGGTCTCTGGGTAGGCTAGGTCAACCTCTTCGGCCGAGGCCTCCAATCAATAGTATAAAACGACACCACTGACAGAAAATAATGTGTACTGTCGTTAAAATGGTTCATAATGAGCTGCATTCTGATGGCAACCGGATGGCCCCTAACCCACGTTTAAACCTAGCTGGTAGTGGGTCATTTAGATCTCCTCTTCTAGATAAACGGAACAATATGAATTATTAACACTGACTGTTTCAAACACAAACATGACAGGAATGCTGTGTGTGTATTTACACTGGTAGTCAAGTTGGAGCTTAATTTTTTGATAGCTGCTTTATCTATTGAGGCATCAATGTCAGATTAGGCGAAACATTTGTAAGTGCTTTACATGTTAGGCCTACAAACTTTCATAGTGGAAAGGTGCCTCATTTACGTAAGTTGTTTAGTGCATTAGCGAGGAACATTATTCATAGATAAGACAGTAGTATTAGTCTTATTCCTCGGAGAAAAACAAGGAGAACGGAGATATAGTTGGATGATATTTCGGCGACATGCTATTATGGAAACAATAGCCGATGTGAGTTCAAAATTGCCTGCCGATGATCCCACTCTATTTTTCTTTTATTTTTTTATTGAAAAAGTAAGCTACAGTTTTCACAGGGCACCAACATTCAAGGAATGAAACATTGAGCGATTGTCAGCCATTACCATGATACATTGTCTACCTAAGAATTACGGTACGCGAACATACGTGTACATACAAACGAATTCAAAGAAATAGGCATGGCGCATCACGCTTCATTCAAACATACAAGCGAGTTGAAGTAGACAGGCTTTACACATCGCGCATCAATTATGCATGCAAACGATTTTAATTGAACAGGCATGGCACATCACGTGTTAGGCATCACTTACACATGTAAACGACTTTATGCTGGTACACATCACACATAAAGGCATATATCGCGTTCGCATAATCGGCCATGATGAGGCCGGTAGGTAAAGGTTTGGTGGCCGACTTTTGATAAGAATAGATTTACTAATTTTCCTGTATGGGTGGTCCTGTGCTCTGTAGATGCCTTTGAACTCTAAAACGGGCATAGGGTTTACACCTCCCTCGATTTCAGCCTGAGCGTGTTTTGCCAAAAAGTGGTCACCGAAAGCGGCATTCCCTGTTTTGTTTTTAGCGTCTCGCAGGCGTTCAGTATATCTCAAACGAATAGGGCGCATGGACTCCCCGACATAGATTGAGTCCCTCCCATGCTTGTTCACGCAGTATACACTTGATTTCGTAAATCATGTTTGTTGTGTGCAAACCTCTTGAAACCCAGAACTGCACGAATAACATCTGTTGCCACCTGGGCGCTTAGGCTTCGAGATGGAAGGTTCCACCAGAAACTTTTTAAGCTTCTTGTCGTTTTTCCAAGCTGTGCGTTCTCGCAGTTTTGATCTTTTTAACAGTGTGTTTGGTTTTCCAAAGCAAATGTTCATCTATGTAAGAGAGATTTGAAAATTCGTCATTCGATAGGACGTGTTCCCGCCTCCTACCACACATACCCCACGCGCTCTAGACTTTTTTACTTATTCCAACATTTTACCTAAACATTGCGGAGAGTATCCATTGCCCAGCAGCAAACCCCATATTTTGCTTAACCTCCTCTTTCCTTTTCACTACTTGATGAGTTGTTTAGAGCCCTACGAAACGTGTTACGAATTATGCTGTGCTTAGTGGAAGCCGGATACGCAGGTCCACAGTGCGGAATGATACCAGAAATGGTGGGCTTGATAAAGAGCTCCGTTTCTAACGTTGTGCGGTTGTTTCTCCTTTCCACCGTCACTAGCGTATCAAAATATGGGAGCCTCTTTCCGCCGTCGCATGCTCCATCGTAAAAGCTAGATTTAGATGCTAGTTGTTCATGAACTCTAAAAACTCTTCAAGGGCACTGTCCGTGCGTCCATATCCCAACATAAGCAGAGATGTATCTAGCTAAGAAAGTTGGTTTTAATGGGCTGACAGTCAGAGCCTTCGTTTCAAATCGATCTAAAATTATTATCTCCAGAGGAGGAGCGCATGGGATCCCAATTGCTATTCTCAATTTTTGTCGGTTAAAGTCTCCGAACGAGAAAACATTAATGTGGGGACACGGTTCTAAAAGAGCGCAGCTATCCTCTTTTGATAGACCGGAAGCATCAATTTCATGTACGTGTTTGTCTAATTTAGCTTTCACGGCAGCGATAGCCTCATTAACTGGTATATTGCCATGCAAGTCGACATCTACACTGAAGAAAATGCTGCCTTCTGGTAATCATTCTGCCTACAAGTGGTTGGAAGCCTTTTTAAAAAGCCTCTGGCATCCCACAGATGAGTGGGAACAAACCTCAAGAGTTGGTTAAGTATTTTCTCTAAAAGACACGAAGTTTTCTCTGTAGGACCACCGCACACAGATAAGACAGGTCTGGGGGGGACCGCAGGTTTGCGATCTTTAGTTAGCCCAGAGAATACAGGCGGTCTGCTGTGTCTAGGTGTCAAGTCTTTGATGGTTTTGCTCGAAAATTTTCCGCTGACTGTTCTTTAGTGTTCTTTTTGTTTTAGCCTCTACCCGAGGGACTGGGTGCCTATTCAGTTTTTAATAGCCGTCGCTATCGTTAAGTAAAGCCTTAACTTTGTTAACATAAGTTAGCCTGTCTGAGATTACATGACCCTTGCACTCATCGCTCTGTTGAACTATGATATCATCATGTTTGCTAAGGTCCCTGATAGAGTTCCGCTGATCTGCAGTGACATTCAGTTTGCCTACTTTACGGTTGTTGAACGTGTGCTGTGGAGTGTGATTTGCTTTTAAAAAACCTAAAAATCGAGTAGGATCATCGACAGGCAATTTCGAATTCACTTCTGCTATTGTTTCTATAAAGGCATGTTGCCGAAATATCAACCCAACTATATCTCCATTATCCTGGTTTTTCTCCGAGGAATAAGGCTAATACTGCTGTCTCATCGACGCCTCGTTTTCATCTCAGATATCTTGTATTACATGCCCAAAGTGTTTAGCAACTAAACTACAATAGTTGAACGACAGTTAATTATCTGATGGATCTGATGGATGGATCTGGTGGACCATTATGGATCTAGTCTTAAAGATCCTGCTCTAACGTTGTTCTACTCTCTCCGTCTATTTTTCGCGATGCTTGCACTGTGCGCAGAATTCAGGTCAACCAGCAACGCATTTCTCTCAATTTCTCTACATTTCGACGCATGGGTTCATGAAAAGACTAGCGACCATGCCAGACGCCGGCGCGGTAAAGCATCGGACGATCACGAGCGGCCATGTCCCCTGTTTTGACGCCCCCCCCCCCCTCCGGCTTGCTTTGTCGACTTGGGGTCATCCCATGCGGCCGGCTCGCCGACGTAGTGTCAGTCAGTCTTGTCCGACCCGCCATCTGTTCTGAAGCCGCCCGGGGCGAGCAGCCCACGGCGTCTGACCACCTGAGCACTGCGGCTCAGCGTGGGAGGCATGGACGGGCGTGCACCGTGGGGCATATAAGCGTAGGAAGTGGGTCAAAGCCGGGAGAAACCCGCTTACTGACCTATTTTGGGGAGGTTTCGTCATTATGTACTGCTTAACACCCTCCTTCTTAAGTCAATTTGCGAAAACTACGCCCCCGGTTTCGTCAGAGCACAAACTCGGCCACTCCTGTGCTGCAGCTTGCCAAGCGCTTGCACACGCGTCGCCTGCCTACGGGTGCTGCCGAAAGGCCGGTCAGCGGCGCCGCTTCGAGACCACGCCCCTGCCAGCGCTGGCGGGAGTGCCCCGCCGTCAGCCCACCTGGCTCCGCCACTGCCTGTGAGCGTGCCCCACCGTCCTCCCGCCTGGCTCCGCCCCTGGTAGCGGGCGTCCCCCGCCGTCCACCCGCCTGGCTCCGCCCTGCCACCTGGCGTGTCCTCGCCGTCCGCCTGCCTGGCTCCGCCCCTGCTGGCGGGCGTCCCCCGCCGTCCGCCCGCCTGGCTCCGCTCCTGCCAGCAGCCGTGCCCCACCGACCGCCCGCCTGACTCCGCCCCTGCCGGTGCCCCTGGCTCAGTGGCGGCTGGTGGAAGGAGGTCTTGTCCGCCGTTGCAAAACTAGTGAAGGGTCGGCCGGCGGCCTTGGCGAAATGCCAGTCACGAATTCTTTATGCATGAAAATGGAGCTGCGTTCGCGGAAGGCAATGACCTGGTTGATGCGGTAAGGCTAGAGTTGGTGCGTTCAAGGAGGCAGAGTTAGAGTTAGTGCCGGTGTTAGAGTGCGAGTGAGGATTATCACAACGAGGCTTATGTTTCATTTGGGCGAGTTCAAAGTAGATTTATTCTTAGCTTCCGCACTCGTCCTCTCTGACCGGCAAATGCCAACTCATCAAGCGGTCACTGATGCAGGAAATCGACTTTGTCAACATCAACAGCTGCATTAGTCTGCTATCTCATCATAGCAGCTGTAGGCGCGGCGATTATCGCACTTTGGGGATGTGGTGTGAGTGTATCGAGCCTACTCGACATGTAGACAAATTGGCACAAGGCTTGCGACAGTGCAAAGAAAGAAAAGGACCAGTGATTCCAAGCCCCCCCCCCCCCAAACAGGACCAGCCCCGCGCCACCGGCACCAGCATGACGGTATGGTAGACAAAAGTCGGTAAGGCGAGCCAGTAACACGGCGCGGTGGCAGAGTACTGCTAACTACTGCGACCTTGGCCGCGGCCGCAGCCGCAGCCGCAGCCACAGCCGTATGCGGAAAAGACCCAATTCATCGCCGACCCTGCAAGCCCGCCCGAGGGTTCACGTTCAAACTGTGCTAATTGGCCAGTCACTGGCCCTTGCCGCCTCAGGACGGTGCCGCTTCCGCCCCCCCCCCGTCCCCCCCCCAGCGGCTACAGACAAGCGTTGCGTTGCGCGCTGGGACTGCCGGTGCCGCGGGCTCCTCCACTAACCTGGAGCTCCATAAACCGGCCGCGGCGGCTCGCGCTAGCCAATCACCGTCCTGCTGGTGCTGCATGTGACGTCACAAGGCCTCCGCTGCCCGGAGGGTGAATGCTGGTGTCACAGGGGTCGGCGTACAGGTATAAGAGGGCGGGACAGGCCACTGAACACAAACGCCTGCATCTCGTGGGAGAATACGCCTTGCGCAGCTCAGGTGAGGCAGGACCATCCGGAGAGTCTTTTCCGAGTTCTATCAGTTCTATCCGAGACGTCCTATTCAATGAAACTACGGAGACATCCGTGCTGATCGCCGGGACACGGCATGGTGTCCTGATGACGTCATAGAATTGATGAAAGCCGGTGTAATTTGTGATGAGTCTTTTACATCCCTGGGATTTCCAGCAACGGAAGAAGTTAGGGAGGCAGACAGACGCCCTTTAACACCCCATCCCAAACCCATTTCACCCTTGGTTCCACTTCCAACCGCCTGCTAAGATGATCCGTAGCTTCTTAATCCCTTAAAAGTCCGCTGGCGCTCTTGTGACCCCCTGGGGCTCTCTCTACGCTTATCCGCCTGGCATTCTGTTCCTCTCCGAACCAAAATGAGCTACACTCCGCTGAGCTCATCATAACCTCGCAACATACCTACGTGGTCTCGCACCAGCAAACTAAGCTTCGCACTGCTGTCACTTTCATGGCACGGTCAACACCGGGTCAACACCCGTTCCAATCCGTATTCGAGGAGCGAATACAACCGACAGTCCTTATCCCCTTGTCTCCCGCGTGGTGTCGCGTCCACTCCAGCCGAGACGAAACGCGGTCTGTTGACAGTCTGCTACAACATATCGCACCCCACTCCTTTCTGCAGCCGAGATGAACCGTACGCTGCTGGCTCTGGTGGCGGCCGTGGCCGCAGCTCAGCTGACCGAGGCCCTGGTCCTCCTGGGCGCGGGCACCGCCGGCGCGCTCACCCTCGGCGCCGGCACAGCCGCCTCGGTAGCGGGGCCGCTGGCGGTGGCCGGTCTGGCGGCCGTCGCCATCGGCGGTGCCGGGCTGCTGGCGGGCGCCGCCGCCAGGCGCCGCCGCGGGGGGTTCGGCGGCAGACGCCGCGGCGGACGCCGCGGCGGACGCCGGGGGCGTGACGTCGCCGAGCAGCAGGACCAGGTACGGAGAGGGACGGGGGGGGGGGGGAGGGAGAAGGGGACGGAGAGGGGGAGGGGCTCGAGGAGCAACGCCTCAGCGCAGAACAGCCGCGGAGTTTGGCTCTGGGCATAAGTGTCGCGCTCAAGACGGTGTGTGTAAGTGACGGGATGTCTGGCGAGTCCCAGTGCGCGTCCGTGTTTATTTTTAAGAGGCGTTTTGTGGCAGTGGCAACCGCCTGCTGTAGAGCAAATCGACAGCGTCTGTATTAGGATACACCGTGTCCAAAAGCGTGCACTAAGTGTTGAAATGACAGCGGCTCACTAAGCAACGCTTGGCACCAAGTAACAAGCAGTGATCGGCTGGTGGTGTGTTCTTCAACCATGTAGGCAAATCTCGCAACAGGTTGGCTACCTGTTTGCAACCTCATCAGACGGCACGTCACACGTGACTTTGTGCTCCTGTGCTCACACCTGCGCCCGTCGCCGGTGTGACTTTGTGCTCCTGTGCTCACACCTGCGCCCGTCGCCGGCGTGACTGTGTTCCTGTGCTCACACCTGCACCCGTCACCGCCCCGTTCGCCTCCGCCTCCGCAGGTGCTCATTGACCGTGAGAGCGGTATCTGGGACGCGGTCAGCGCCACGGACGAGCAGAGCTGCGTGCTCAAGTTCGTCTGCCTGGTGGAGGCCGAGCAGGACGCTTCGCTCCTCACCCGGGAGGAACAGCTCATCGTCGATATCTTTGGGTGAGCGCGCAGCGACGGAGAGGTCTGCGGTTCGACTCCCGCCGCACGGAACTTTCAATAGCTTTGGTTTGCGCGGGCTGGCAGTGCTTTGAAAGTACGTTAAAAGGAAATAGGAGCACCATGTTAGTAAACGGAAGATCATCCAAAAGCGGTACTTCGCCAGTGTTGCAATGATCAGTAGTGCAGCCATGTTGACCCCGTCACGTACAAAATATGTCCGACACCGTATCTCGTTTGTTCCAGCACCGACCCCGCGGAGCTGGATTTCGACACGATGAAGGAGAGCCGGGCGCCCTTCGAGTACGCCGCCTTCATGGGCAACAAGTTCGGCAACGACTCCTGCGGCAAGCTCTTCCACTCGTGTCCTCTCTCGCGGCCTCAGATGTCATCCTTCCTGGAGAACCTCAAGCTGCTCTGATGTGTGCATATCGTGAGAAACTATTGATGCTGTTCTGTTCATGCTACGTGCAAATTATCCGTTCAAATAATGTCTCAATAAAGAGGGAAAGGTGACCGGTTCTGTGTAGCAAAGAGGGAAAGGTGATCGGCTCTGTGTAGCAAAGAGGGAAAGGTGATCGGCTCTGTGTAGCAAAGAGGGAAAGGTGACCGGCTCTGTGTAGCAAAGGGGGAAAGGTGACCGGCTCTGTGTAGCATGCATGTGAGCAGGGGTGGTTGTTGCCGACTTGGTGCATAAGGTCGACGGCAAAAATGTCTATTTTCACATAACGTTTGGCACCAAAAGATGCCTTCGACCAAAAACAACATGAAACACAGGTCACGGCAACGAAAAATGATTACAGCGCGCATTCAATAATCTTACATAGGGCTTTAATGGTAATGCATTTCATCTCACAACACCAGTAAGCCTTTCCGTAAAGACCCTTTCCCGTACCCCACGGCATCATGGTTTGTTTCCTAGGCTCCATCCCAACTCGGCGACAAAAATATCCTAAGACTTGCGGTGTTGCAAGTCTTAAAGTCAAACTGTCAAACTAAAGTCAAGTCAAACTGCACGCATCTGTTGATGCGTGCAGTTTGAGAAGAAACGGCCCGTGGTGGATGTGAACGTGATGAGGCCGAAGGGCAAAATCCTAAAAGGATTTTGGTGAAATACAAATTTTATTTTCACAATCTTCCTTCTCATTGGTGGTTGAAAACTTCTCGCAGTTTCAGATCTACTTTGGTGCATGAGTTACGCGACATCTCTGAAACCCCAGCAGAACGCGAACCCCTCAGTTTTCCGCCGCAAGCTCTGCGCGAAAACTCCCAACCCGATGGCAGAGGCGAGGTGCGAGCGGCGAGATACTCCGCCCCCTGGTAGAATAAGACAGACCATCGCGTCCCCCCCCCCTCTCTCTAAACGAAATTCTCTCTGATCAAAAGGCCTGTGTGCAAATGCCTTCAGCCTTGCACAGCGCTTTGTTTACGAGATGGCGCCATTTGCTGTTAAAAACCGCATGGAACTGCGCTGAGTGATCGCATAGAATACCATATATATATATATATATATATATATATATATATATATATATATATATATATATATATATATATATGTAATTATGTAATAATAATGCCATCTATAAAGTGTGCGGACGAGATCCTACCGCTCGAGGTGAGACGTGCTCGCTGTTCAAGTCAGACTCGCTGTGCCCGCGGCCTTCCCGGTATTCGCGAACCTTTTGACAACTCTGACGAATGTGCTTCCTGCTTGCCGTCTCCGCAGCAAGTAAGCTCAGATCTATTTATCTAACCACCACCGCGAGTCAATACGGGCTCGCCTCCTTAAAACCCCGCGAATGTGCCTTGTCCACGACAGTCGACTGCTGACTGGTCAAGAGGATCAGACTAGCTAGGCAGGTCTGTGTCGTGACATTCCACGCATGTAAAAGGGCGCCGGACAAAAGTGTGCGTTCAGTGAGAGTTTGGAGGCAAGGTGGTGGGGTTCAGAGCTTTTGTAACGACCAAGGTTGGTAAGGACTCCGGCCCCCTTGGCCATCCCCGTAAAATGCTCCATCAAATTTGCCTTTTAAATATGACGGAGTTCAGTCCGGGTAACGACAAGCCATGCTCTTCAAAACACATATCTGTATTTCCTCCGACGCAATAACAAACCAACCCTCGCTGATTTCATCACCCACACATCAGAAACACAGCACGACCGTCGCGCTGCAGTATCAGAACTGGGAACTCCAGCTTCCCATCACTGCCTACAGGTGGCAGTTTGCTAGCTGAAGCCCGGCGCGTGCAGCTCCGGGGAGCCGAACAGCAGCTTGCGCTGCGGCGGCGCGGACACCTGCCGAAACAGCACGTTATAAGAGTAATGCCAGCAGCGAGTGTAGAGCACCACTAATAGAAGAGATTGCGGGATACAGCAGATTCAGCACAAACCTACTGCCGCGTAAGGGACGGGAACATCGCTGCCAACGCAGCGCAAGAAGACAACTATCTTCCGGACTAACGTAATCCGGCACATAATCCAGCCAATCCGTACACAAGACAAGCGCATCTCTGACCTAACGATGCTGCAGGCCATATGACCTTGGTAAGCATCTTCCCAGGCTTATCGAGATCGCAGCTGACGTCCACATACATACATACATACATACATACATACATACATACACACATATATATATATATATATATATATATATATATATATATATATATAGACAGATAGATAGATAGATAGATAGATAGATAGACAGATAGATAGATAGATAGATAGACAGATAGATAGATAGGCGAGCTATATACTACAGTTCACTTATCTATGCATCTATATATCTACCTATCCATAACGTTACACCACACGTCCTGACCTCAGCCTGCTTGACCTGATTTCACACCACTTCACCAGGCCTTCTCCGCCTGCCTGACCTCCGAGCCCCCGGTCTGCTGCTGGTCTGAATAACCCGGCCTCTGAGTCCGACCCAGCGCCGACCACCCACCTTGGTGGTCTTCTGGAGCAGCTTGAAGAGGCCGGTACCCAGCGAGGTGGGCATGCCCATGATGATGCACTCAGACACGCCCGTGATGACGTCCTTCTGGCCGTAGTAGGCCGCGTCGAACAGGTGGTCAGACGTCTTCTCAAACTGCCGACACCGACGGAAGGGGGGGGGGGGCACCAGTCATCAATAGACGCATTTTCATGCATTGCATTTTCTCGAAGGGGAACATGTCCATGCACTTCCTCGAAGGGGAGGGGAGGGGCAGGCGGAGGTCACAGCCGGTCCGGCGACCTCACCTTCGTGGGGAATCCTCACTGAGGGTATCGGAGAGGTCTGAGAGCTCTGCACATGGGAGGAGCCGGCGAGACTCACGCGCGCACGACTCGGAGGCTCGTGAGGTCCACATACAAGGCGGCGCGCCGGGCGTCTGTTGTGGAAGATCACCGGCGCCTTTCATCCGTCTTTCGACACCAGTGGGGCGAGCGACGCGTCTCAGAGAGGCTTCCTTTATTCCCGCCAAAACACAGATTGCCTCTGATAATCCCCCCCCCCCTCCCCGCCCCCGCCCGCCGAGAGGGGTATACCGCACCTCAGATAGCCTTTTTGCCTCTGGGCGGCAGGGTAAGTGCTGTCTTAACTAATCGCTCTTCGGCTTTCTTGCCTTTAGACGGTGAAATGCCATCTCCCATCCCCTGCATAAAATCAGCACCTCCAGCACCACCTTTCCCAGTCTGCTACACCCCAACTCCAGCGATACCTTCATCCAAGCATTTACACAGACATTCACCACCCAATTAGCCTTCAGCGCCGAGGCCGCTGCCCCCGGTCACTCACCGACCGGCCAGCATGAGCACGCTCTCCTTCATCCTTGGCGAGGCCGTAAGCGGGTGATGCCAACACCTCCCCGCGGGAGCACATCAGATCGGCCCAGCAGCATCACGTGCCGCCGGTCGATGGACATGCCGTGCGACCTCCATCGGGTACTGATGATCTCCGTGGATGATGGTCGAACCTGGCCGCACGGCGTCAGGCCGTGCGTCGGCGGGCCCGGGCTGCCAGGCGGGGCGCGCGGGCCGCCCTCGTCTCCCGAATGGTGCGGTCCGGCGCCGGTGGGGGGTAGCGCCACCCATGCCGGCAAGCGAGGCGCGGCCTCGCTCCCGACCGTGCGGCGCCGGTGGGGGTAGCTCCCCCGCCGGCGAGGCCCCTCGCTCCCGACGGTGCGGTCCGGGTGTCGGTGGGGTAAGCTCCCCATGCGGGAGCGAGCTCGGCCCTCGCCTCGACATGGGTGTGGTCCAGGCGCCGGTGGGTAAGCTACACACCCATGGCCGGGAGCGAGGCGCGGCCCTCGCCCTCGACATGGGTGTGGTCCAGGCGCCCGGTGGGGTAAGCTCCACCCATGCCGGGAGCGAGGTGCGGGCCCTCGCCCTCGGCCTTGGGTGGGGTCCAGGCGCGGTGGGGTAA
Source organism: Pollicipes pollicipes (assembly GCF_011947565.3). Lineage (NCBI taxonomy): Eukaryota > Metazoa > Arthropoda > Thecostraca > Pollicipedomorpha > Pollicipedidae > Pollicipes > Pollicipes pollicipes. Next base: position 960,046 of record NW_023596805.1, on the reverse strand, counting down.
GCTCCACCCATGCCGGGAGCGAGGCGCGGCCCTCGCTCCCGACATGAGTGGGGTCCGGGCCGTGGGGTAAGCTCCACCCATGCCGGGAGCGAGGCGCGCCTCGCCCTCGGCATGGGTTGGGGTCCGGGTCGGTGGGGGGTAAGCTCCACCCATGCCGGGAGCGAGGCGGGCCCTCGCCCTCGACATGGGGTGTGGCCAGGCGCCGGTGTGTAAGCTCCCCATGCCGGGAGCGAGGCTCGGGCCCTCGCTCCGACATGGGTGGGGTCCCGGGTGTCGGTGGGGGTAAGCTCCACCCATGCCGGGAGCGAGGCGCGGCCCTCGCTCCCGACATGGGTGGGGTCCGGGTGTCGGTGGGGGTAAGCTCCACCCATGCCGGGAGCGAGGCGCGGGCCCTCGCTCCCGACATGGGTGGGGTCCGGGTGTCGGTGGGGGGTAAGCTCCACCCATGTCGGGAGCGAGGCGCGGCCCTCGCTCCCGACATGGGTGGGGTCCGGGTGTCGGTGGGGGGTAAGCTTCCACCCATGCCGGGAGCGAGGCGCGGCCCTCGCTCCCGACATGGGTGCGGTCCGGGCGCCGGTGGGGGGTAAGCTCCACCCATGCCGGGAGCGAGGCGCGGCCCTCGCTCCCGACCATGGGTGCGGTCCGGGCGCCGGTGGGGGGTAAGCTCCACCCATGTCGGGAGCGAGGCGCGGCCCTCGCTCCCGACATGGGTGGGGTCCGGGTGTCGGTGGGGGGTAAGCTCCACCATGTCGGGAGCGAGGCGCGGCCCTCGCTCCCGACATGGGTGGGGTCCGGGTGTCGGTGGGGGTAAGCTCCACCCATGTCGGGCGAGGCGCGGCCCTCCTCCCGACCATGGGTGGGGTCCGGGTGTCGGTGGGGGGTAAGCTCCACCCATGCCGGGAGCGGGCGCGGCCCTCGCTCCCGACATGGGTGGGGTCCGGGTGTCGGTGGGGGTAAGCTCCACCCATGCCGGGCGCGAGGCGCGGCCCTCGCTCCCGACATGGGTGTGATCCGGGCGCCGGTGGGGTAAGCTCCACCCATGCCGGGAGCGAGGCGCGGCCCTCGCTCCCGACATGGGTGGGGTCCGGGTGTCGGTGGGGGGTAACTCACCCATGTCGGGAGCGAGGCGCGGCCCTCGCTCCCGACTGGTGGGCGGTCAGGCGGTCGATCACGCTAACGCCAAGCTAGAGGGAGCGCGCTTAACGCGCGGTGGACTGTGTGCGAATGGTCGCTGCACTGTCGCCATGGATGTAATGTAACTGTGGGATGTAAATGCTACTGTGCGTTCGCAACATGTGGATGTGAATACGCCATGTTGCCGTGCTGTGCGCGTCAGGCCGATAATGGGCGATGGGACCTGTCGGTGCAGCAGACAACACCACGCGCTGCGGCGTAGACGATGTACGCAATTCAGCGTCAGCTGACCAGCACCGTGCCTGACAAATGGCGGGAGAAACCACACAGCGTGTGTGTGGCCATCTAGTGGCTTGCTCAAGATCGTTGTCAGGGGATGGTTGGTTGGTTGGTTGAGTACTTGGGCTTTAGGGCGCATCGGTTGTCAAGGCATGCGTTCGTAAACTTGCACGTGCACTCGTTGCTCTAGGCAAGCTATCACAATGGAGGTTCGCACAACTCATCGCATCGGCGAGTTCAAGACATCTGTCCACCAGTTTTCTTAACGCGAGCACCGTGCGAACTCATTGCGTCTGTAAAACCACACAATTGTGGCATGGGCTCAACCCAACACGAGCCTGCACATCTCCCCAACTGTCCTCCGCCGGCCGTCCTCGTCTGTCCTCAGCCGTCCTCACCTATCCCTAACTATCCTCTGCTGGCTGTCCTTGTCTATCCCCAACTGTCCTCACATATCCCAATTGGCCTCTGTTGGCTGGCATCCACTATCCCCAACTGCCCTCCGCGGGCGTCCCCCCCCCCCTGCCCCCGGCCGCCGGTGGTGTCCCCATCCGTCCTCTCCAGCCCTCGGGCGGCGTCCTCACCTGGCGGCCTCGATGCCGAGCGTGCTGTACACCTCGTGGGTGTTGTTGGAGGTGCTGGCCGTGCCCCGCACGCCGTACGTCGCCATCACCTCGCGCAGGTTGTTGCCCTCCACGAACAGCTTGTAGCGCGGCGAGCCCTTCGAGTCGTCGATGGCGATCACGGCGCGCGCTACCGACGGCAGTCCCTGGCGCGCGCGCGCGCAGAGTCACAGAGTTAGCACACAGAGCGCACAGTCACAGCGTCAGCACACAGGAAGAGCCCCACAGAGGGACTACGGAGGGCAGGAAGAGCCCCACCGAGGACCACAGAGGGCAGGGAGAGCCCCACCCAGAGGCTGCAAAGGGCAGAGAGAGAGAGCCCCATCGAGGGACCATATGACAGAGGTCCCCCCCCCCCGCCCCGCCGAGCGATGCCATGGTCAACAACGCACGGGACCGCCAGTGTCACAGCGTCCAAAACTGCCACCACGAGGAAAACGGCAGGCGTTCTCACAGCCCGCCGCAGCGAACGCGCGTTTTTCCCACCACGCGCGCGTCCAGCTCCACCAGAACCCGCGCACCTGGGCCGCGCGCCACAAACGCCGCCGCGACCGGCGCTCGATCCCGCCGCGGACCGCGGCTCACCTTGATGACGACGAACGGCAGGTGCTCCTTCAGGCTCTGGATCTGGTAGTAGAGGGAGGAGCTCTTGCCGGCGCCGGCGCGCACCGTCAGGATGGTGTCGCTCTCCACCGTCACCGAGGCCGGCTTGGTCGGCAGCCGTGCCGTGCAGATGCTGCAGCGGCAGCAGCAGCGTCAGTCGCCCTCCTCCACGCTCCCCTCCTCCTCACTCCTTAACACCACTTCCGGCACGCCTGGAGCTCCAGCAGCGACAGCCGCCCTCCTCCACACTCCCCTCCTCCTCACTCCATAACACCGCGTTCCGGCACGCCTGGAGCTCCAGCAGCGACAGCCGCCCTCCTCCACACTCCCCTCCTCCTCACTCCTCAACACCGCCCTCCGGCACGCCTGGAGCCTCAGCAGCGTCTGCCGCCCTCCTCCACACTCCCCTCCTCCTCACTCCTTAACACCGCCTTCCGGCACGCCTGGAGCTCCAGCAGCATCAGCCGCCCTCCTCCACACTCCCCTCCTCCTCACTCCTTAACACCGCCCTCCTGCACGCCTGGAGCTCCAGCAGCATCAGCCGCCCTCCTCCACACTCCCCTCCTCCTCACTCCTTAACACCGCCTTCCGGCACGCCTGGAGCTCCAGCAGCGTCAGCCGCCCTCCTCCACACTCCCCTCCTACTCACTCCTTAACACCGCCCTCCGGCACGCCTGGAGCTCCAGCAGCGTCAGCCGCCCTCCTCCACACTCCCCTCCTCCTCACTCCTTAACACCGCCCTCCGGCACGCCTGGAGCTCCAGCAGCATCAGCCGCCCTCCTCCACACTCCCCCACCCCTCCTCACGCCTTAACACCGCCCTCCGGCACGCCTGGAGCTCCAGCAGCGTCCGCCGCCCGGCACGGCGCCCACCAGCGGACCGACAGCCATCACCCGCGCGTGGACACCCCCCTCCGGCGCGCCTCGGCCTCAAGGCGTGGCAGCCGCCCGCCCGGGCAGCGCCCGGTACTTTTCGTACTGCTGCACTGTACCGCGGACGTGCCGAAGACCCGCCACCCGCTGCCAGGACCCGAAGACCACAATGGTCTCTTCATTCGGGTACAAAATCACCCGAAATACCGTACGCGTGAGGAAAATGCATCTCGGACCCCGAGCCCGATTGGATACGCCAAATATACCAACCAATTTGCCCTAGGTCCCAAAGATTAATGCGGCGGTGCATTAAGTACCATAGTCATAACATAAGAGACCTGAGCTAAAAAAATGACAGGCCAGAGCTTGGTGGCCATGGCTACCTGTAGTCAATGGACTCCGCTTTCTTGATCCCTGTGGCAGATGGAATCTAGGAATCTATGCCTATGACAACACGTGACAGATAGATAATGCATCAGCCCTTGGCGGATGGAGCTAATATTCATGTTTACCTGCGGCGGATGCACTCCGTATCCGTGGTTACATGTCGCGAATTTACTTCCTCTCCATGGTTTCCTGTGATGGACATACTCTATCCACTAGTACTTTATCTATGTAATCTATATCTATGGTTACCTCTGGCGTATGTACTATGAAGCCATGGTTACTGAAAACCAACGTAATTCATCTTCATGGATGCCTACAGTTTTATGGAGGCTTAGGAGATCCAGGAGATCTTGTATTCATGGTTACATGCCGCAGACAGACCCGGTTTCCATGGTAACCTCCTGTGGCGGGTAGACTCCATATCCGTGGTAATCAGCATCAGACAAGCCAGGTCTCCGTGTTTACTGCGGTGGACGGCCTTGCGGTGGCCATGGTTACCTGTAGCGGATGGAGTCGGCATCCACCTCCAGTTTCAGCAGCCTGATCCGCTCCATATCCAGCTTGATGAGCAGGAACGTGTCGTCCGGCAGGTACACCTCCTCCAGGTACTCCGACACCTGTCACACGAGTACTCGAGTTCGGGCATCACACCCTTGTCACACCGGGTATGACGTATGCCACGTATGGAAGCATGGGAAGGTAATATGTAAGACACAAAGCAAAGGAAAATCGATAAATGCACACACGAAAGAGCGCTTGAAGTATAAATAATAACATCGCGAATGAGATAATATTTACGCTGAGCAAAGCAATGCCTATTAGTAACTTACCTTTACAGCACTAACAATGGCACATTTTATCGAACGATTACCTACACACAACAGTGCCCTGAAACATCAGAGTCATCCTTACCACAAAGGTTTGAGCGCAACATGAGCTTAAAGGGCGCCGCAGCTGCGCCGGCAGCGCCGCAGCGCCGCCAGCCGCGCCGTACCTGTCCCAGCAGGGTCTTCTCGATGCGTCCTTTCACGCGGCGCGCGAACTCGGGGTCGGTGTCGTTGACCAGCTGCGCCGTCACGATCGGGGTGCTGATGTTGCGGGAGGCGTTGATGATCTCCTTGATCCTGCGACATGAGACCAACGGTGATAATGATGATGATGAGCTCGATGTGACGAATTTGAGGTGATGAATTTGGTTTGATGAGTTCGAGTTAATGAGTTCCATTTGGTGAGTTCAAGTTGATGAGTTTGAGTTGATGAGTTTGAATTGATGAGTTCGAGTTGATGAGTTCCATTTGGTGAGTTCACGTTGATGAGTTTGAGCTGATGAATTCGAGTTGCTGATGGGGAGAGTTGATAGAGATGATGAGGCGCTGAGATTAAGATCGCACCGAACTCGCTGATTCTTTTGCGCCCACTACAGTTAGGGGTGTGACGTTTTTTAACTAAAAGGGAGAGAAAACTGCTGTAAACTTAACTTCTACAAGAAATGAAAACACGGCGATCCAGTGATCAATATGACTGGCAAGGGTAGAGGTTTGGAAGGGGGGTAACCGCCTTCCACTGCCAAATCTGGAAAAAATAACGCTAACCATATGACGTTGGACGGACAGAAACGGCCTATGCAGAAAACACACACACACGTTTAACACAGAACTTTCAATCTCTCCGCGCTGCGCCAGTTCTGCTGTCAGAGTCAGACACAACTGCACTGATCGATCATGAGAAGCCTCCCAGCTGAACCAATCACGTTTTGATCGAACCGAACCAATTTAGACCTTTCCCTAGGGCTATGAAACATCCAGCGAATGTATGGATTAGGCACCTGCATCCGACAACCAGTCATGTTTACTCACTGAAAATTTAGCCTCCGAACGCTCTAATCTTTTTCTCGATACACGGCATGGATCTGCAGTTTTTATCGTGCGCTTTTTTACAAAGTGTATTGCATAATATATGACACACCCATACATATAACATTTACAAAACATCTAACATATATCAACATTCATCCACGCACTTCACCCTCCTGAACGTGCCCACGTGCATTACACTGGAGCTACGAGACTCTTCACACTAAGACTTCAATTCGAGCCGCAGCAATTCACGCCGAGCTTGCCCACCACGAGGAGCCAGACTTGTAGACAAGTCACCACGGTCACGCGAGTCACTCCGACCAAAGACCTCCGCCACAGGTGGTCGGGCTGTCAGCCGGCGCGTGAGGCGGAAGTAAGCAGGGAGGAGACAATAACGGCGGTGCCGGCTCTGCAGACGTCGTCGGCGCTCGGAGCTCGGAGCGCGCGCGCCCGCGCTGTTTGTCGTCGAGCTATTCACACTGCTGCAGACGTATCCCTTAAAACGCTGCTTGCGACGTGGTGGAAGCCTTGCACGGCCACAATCCAGCCGCGTCCTCGTCCTGGTGTGGCCTGGCGTCCGACCTGACCTGACCTGACCTGACCCGGGAGACCTGACTCGCGGAGCTGGTCAGGTGACCGAAGCACATCCGTCAGGTGGTCAGTCACCGTCGACGGGCAGCTGGAGAGAGCAGAACCAGGAGCGGCACCAATTACAGAGCCTCGAGAACGGCGAAACATCAGGAACAAGTCGCCAGGCGGAGCTCATCAGGCGCAGCTGGTCACCAAGCAGCACGGCACCGTCACCTGCCGTTCTCTATCACCGCCGAGAGGCCCGCCACAGCCGAGCCCTGCAATCGTCGGCGTCGGCCCCTCTCAAGCCCCGGCGGTCTGCCAGCCGGTCTGACCCACTGACCCCGTGCGTGGCCCGCTGACCTGACCCGCTAAACTGATCTCGCGTCCGATCCGCTGACCTAACCCCGCGCGTCTAACCCGCTGACCCCACTAGCTGACCTGACCCGGCGTCTGGCCCGCGACCCAACCGGCTGACCGGCTGACCTGCCCCCGTGTCTGACCCGCTGACCTCACTAGCTGACCAGCCCCCGTGTCTGACCCGCTGACCTCACCAGCTGACCTGCCCCCGTGTCTGACCCGCTGACCTCACTAGCTGACCAGCCCCGTGTCTGACCCGCTGACCTCACCAGCTGACCTGACCCCGTGTCTGACCCGCTGACCTCACCAGCTGACCTGACCCGGCGTCTGACCCGCTGACCTCACTAGCTGACCTGACCCGGCGCAGCGGCGCTGCCGGAGTCAGCCTTCCGGCGGCGGTATGGCCGGCCCGGACCGCTGGCGGACAGCACTGACCGCGGCCGCCCTGCTGATCGGAGCGTGGACCCTCATCACCAGGTGAGCGGGGGGTGACGTGGCGCCGCTCATCACCAGGTGAGCGGGGGGTGACGTGGCGCCGCTCATCACCAGGTGACGTGGCGCCGCTCATCACCAGGTGACGTGGCGCCGCTCATCACCAGGTGACGTGGCGCCGCTCATCACCAGGTGACGTGGCGCCGCTCATCACCAGGTGAGCGGGAGGTGACGTGGCGCGCTCATCACCAGGTGAGCGGGGGTGACGTGGCGCCGCTGCTCATCACAGGTTGCGGGAGGTGACGTGGCGCCGCTCATCACCAGGTGAGCGGAGGTGACGTGGCGCCGCTCATCACCAGGTGACGTGGCGCCGCTCATCACCAGGTGAGTGGGAGGTGACGTGGCGCCGCTCATCACAAGGTGAGCGGGGGTGACGTGGCGCCGCTCATCACCAGGTGAGCGGGGGGTGACGTGGCGCCGCTCATCACCAGGTGACGTGGCGCCGCTCGCGGGCACCGCGCGCGCCACCCGACGCCGCGCGTTGCCGTGCGGGGACCTTCGTTAATACGTGTGGGCGGTGGGGAACGTGGCTACGTTCTGGCACCGCAGAATCTGGCCTCAAGGCATATATTTCCCACGCCTGACTTCAATGGCGTGGAACTAATGAATGGTTGGCAATCAGCAATCAACCAAGAAATACTGCCGTGTCGATGATGTGAAAAAGTTGATCTATGTGCGCGCTTCACTACCGCCTGGTGTATACAAAAAGTCCTGTCGACCAGCTACACCCGACGGAGCTTTATCAAAGTAGGAACCTCGTCGACGTTTTCGGTGTATCGACTTGTGGACTGTGAAATATTGGCGGAGAAGGCGGCCATACAACACCCAAGGCATCTGACCTACCTGCACAAACGTGGTTTGGAACACGAAAAGGCGTTAACTTCAGTGCTTTTTGTTACCAATGGCAAAGTTAATAATTGCATTGTTCTGCCTTAACCGAACCATGCAAGGCGAATGTAAGCGGCATAGAGGAATAAATCTATTACTGATGCGTTCCTTAAAGCGATTATGCCGCGTAAAACACCGTAACAGCTAAACAGCCAACCAGCAAACGAAAAAAACACCCAAATCGGTCGCCCAGCCCATTTCTCCACGCGTGAGCAGGCGACAGACGCCCACCGACAGCAGGCGACAGACGCCCACCGCCTGCCGCCGAGACCGGCCGCCAGGCGGCGCGAGGCTCTGCGCACCACGACGGACAAAGCCAGGCGGGCGGACCGACACCCCGGCGGCGCAGTTCGGGGGGGGGAGGGGGACGGGGAGGGGCGAGGCCCCATTCACGGCCGTCGGTGGGACGGGACGGCCAGCAGCTGGCCGCCCGTCCGCCGTCGGCGCCCATGAGACAGGCGCGGTCGCTCGGCCGCCGCTCGGCACGGCTTACGGCGCCCACGCAGTGCCGGGTCAGGACGCGTTTTGATGGGAGAACGCGGGTGCTTTCGGTATCCCGTGACACAAACATTTTTTTTTACATATTAGTTACCAACAGTTCTTACTATTGAAACTATTGCCCTTTTAATCATTACTGTAGTTCCGCTAGGGTTCTTAATGTTAGAAGACAGCCTGGCTTCCAAATTTGTTATTTCTAATCGGCTGTCTAACAGTACGCATGGCTTGGCTCAAACGTTATCTGCACGATGTCTTGTTGCAAGACTCAAGCCGCTGTGTTTAACAACGGATATGCGTTGTTCTCAACTTAAGCGGCTTTTATAGCAAAATGTACAAGATTGCACCTCGCCGTGCACCGTAGGACGGCCGTAAGTCCATTGTCATATTTTACGCAGCACGAATTCGCAAGACGGAAGACTATGACGCGTCCCCTTTCACCCAGACGGGATCCTTGGCGGTGCTTATGCCCCGATCAATGACGTAATGGTTCAAAACCTGCGCATTTCAACACATCAGAGATGGGCCGGATTGGGAGACGTGTGCTCATGAATACAAAAATGTGGCTCTCAACATAACCGCGCGCTGACGAACACGCGCCGTTTTTTTTATTCTCAACAACTGGCTTTCGTGAATCTGAACCAGCTACTCCGCGATTCCAAACGTCTGCTTCCGACTCCCCCCCCTCCACACACACAAACATTCCAAAACGTGTCACTTCTTCACTACGGGAGGCTGATCACGTCAATCCCACGTCACACCCACCGCCCTCCGGTCACCTACCGCCAGCCGGTCACTTACGCCTCCCCCCCCCCTCACCCCCCCCCCCCCTGCATGCCGGCTCCTCCCGCTGCGGAGCTAACCACCCCACCCTCCACAGCGGGGTACTCCCGTCCAGCGTGTGCCCTCCGCCGCCGCCGCCGCCGCCGTCGGATCCGCACCTCCTGCCGCCGGAGCCGGCCGACGACGCCGCGCTGGCCGCCGCCCTCTTCGCCTACATCGAGCGGCCGCAGCGCTGGTGCCGCCAGCTGGCCATGCTCGGCGGCCAGTCGGCCACGCACGGCGTCGTCGACGGCAACAAGTTCGTCTGCCTCGACGCGTCCGTCTCCTCGCTCTGGCCGCCGCCGCCGCGGCAGGAGCCGCCGCCGCCGCCGCCGTCGCCTCCCCGCTGTCTCGTGTACTCCATCGGCGGCCGAGACGAGTGGAGCTTTGAGCGCGACGCCGTGCGGCTCGGCTGCGAGGTGCACACGTTCGACCCCAGCCTGGACGCCGACGGCGCGCGCCGCACGTTCGGCGCCCACTTCCACGCGACGGGCCTGGCCGGCGCCAGCGGCACCAACGCGCGCGGCTGGCGCCTGCTGACGCTCAGCGATATGCGGCGCCAGCTGGCGCACGAGGCGCGCCGCCTCGACTACCTGAAGGTGGACGTGGAGGGCGCCGAGTGGGCGTGGCTGGAGGGCGACGCCACCGCGCTGCGGCACGTGGCCCAGCTCGGCATGGAGGTGCACCTGCCGGCGCTGACGCCGGCGGCGCTGCGCCGCGTCTACGGCCTGTTTCGCGGCCTGCAGCACCAGGGCTTCCGCACCGTGTTCTCCGAGCCCAACCGGGTCTGGGGCCGCCCGCACCGCGTGGCCGGCGTGGCCGCGCCCGTGGGCACCATGTACGAGATAGTCTGGGTGCGGCCCGACGACGTGTGACCTGTCGGAGCCTGTCGGAGTCTGTTCGGAGTCTGTCTGAGTCTGTCGAAGTCTGTCGGAGTCTGTCTGAGCCTATCAGAGCCTGTCAGAGTCTGCCGGAGTCTGTCGGAGCCTATCAAAGCCTGTCAGTCTGCCGGAGTCTGTCAGAGCCTGTCAGTCTATCGGAGTCTACCGCAGTCTGCCTGAGTCTGTCTGAGTATGTCTGAGTCTGTCTGAGTCTGTCGAAGTCAGTCGAAGTCTGTCGGAGTCTGTCGGAGCCTATCAAAGCCTGTCAGAGTCTGCCGGAGTCTGTCAGAGCCTGTCAGTCTATCGGAGTCTACCGCAGTCTGCCTGAATCTGTCTGAGTCTGTCGAAGTCTGTCGGAAGTCTGTCTGAATCTGTCGAAGTCTGTCGGAGTCTGTCTGAGCCTATCAGAGTCTGTCGGAGTCTGTCTGAGCCTATCAGACCTTGTCAGAGTCTGCCGGAGTCTGTCGGAGCCTATCAAAGCCTGTCAGAGTCTGCCGGAGTCTGCCGGAGTCTATCGAAGTCTGTAGGAGTCTGTCGGAGCCTATCAGAGCCTGTCAGAGTCTGTCAGAGTCTGTCAGAGTCTATCGGAGTCTGCCGGAGTCTGTCTGAGTCTGCTGAAGTCTGTCGGGAGTCTGCGGCGTCGCAGGCCGGTGGTGCGCGCTCAATCCCAAGACTTGAGTTTGCTGTGTTGTTTTCGGTGAAGCAGACTAACGCAATTCCAGGAGTTTTGATTGTCTTAGTACGCGCGTTTCTCTTAACCGCGACTCACACTTAACGGTGGACTGTTTATGTTAAAAGGTGGGAGAATGCTCTCTGTGGGAAGTGAACATCAAATGCCCGGCTGTATGAATGTGTGGCGTTTGTGCGCATTGTTCTGCCCCTGAGTGCTTTATCATTCGGACATCTGTCAGTTCTGTTAGTGTTTGAATAGAACAACACATGACAGCTGTGATCGAGTTTTGCTCACGCCGGAGGTGCGCCAAAACCATACACAGTTGGCCTGGTGACACAGAAGAAACATAACAACACCGAAGAAAGGGAGTCGTAAAAACAGCAACAAAAACTCCCCAAGAACGAAAGACAGGGAGGAGAGAGGGAGAGGGAAACAGGGAGAGTGAAAGTGAGAGAGAGGGAGAGAGGGAGAGAGTGAAAGTGAGAGAGAGGGAGAGAGGGGGAAAGAGAAAGAGAGACAGAGAGAGAGAGAGGAGAGAGGAGCGACGTGGACGTAGACGTAGACGTAGACGTAGACGTAGACAGAGACGGAGACGGAGACGGAGACAGAAACCAACACAGAGACAGAAACTAATACAGAGATGGAGAAAGAAACAGAGACTAACACGGAGACAGAAACTGACACAGAGACAAGGGCTAACACAGAGACAGAGGCTAACACAGAGACAGAGACAGCGCCAGAGCATCAGTGACTGACCTGGGCACTCCCAGCGTGATGTTCATGGACGCGACGCCGGCGAAGTGGAACGTCTTGAGCGTCATCTGCGTGCCCGGCTCTCCGATGCTCTGAGCGGCCAGCGCGCCCACGGCCGTGCCTAGCCGCAGATGGAGCCGTCAGAGGCGACCCACGCACGCACCGTGCCGACGGCGCTCACCAGGGGAACGGCCAGCACGGCAAGGAATGGATAATTTCTGCATATAAAATCAAACATCCCTCAAGCACAGTGACAGCTCCGGAGAACAAATTGAGGCATACAAAAGCAACGGCAAGTGCTATCTAAAGCGCATATATGTATATATAAAGCTGTCAATTTGAGAAGAATTTGACAAGTATACTTCTCATATCCTTGTCAAGATATGCGTCACTCCTTAAACACGAAATGCTTACCTAACGACAGAGCAAACACTCGTCACAGTCACAGGAGCAGGCCAAGCGGAGGGCACGAAACAATCGTGCAGCAACCAGTAACGTAACGGACCAATGTTTAAAGAACAGCGCCCCCACAGTCGTGCGCGAAAGTCACGTGCATTGCTGGAATGGGTTTGGATAAACTGAAGCCCGCGGCTCTCCACGCCTCTCCCATCGCGCGAGCGGAGGCGGTACCTGGCTCGATGCGAGCGCGCAGGTATTTGTCGCGGCAGATCTCGCAGAACTCCACCAGCTGGGAGACGGTGAGGCGGTGGAGCCGCGCCAGCACGCCCCCGCCGGGCGGCGCGCCGGCCGCCTCCAGCGGGTACGCGCGCCGGGTCTGGGCCACGGCGCGCGCCTGGGACTCCACAAACGACCTGGCGCGGACGAAGGGGCGGGTCAGGCGGGGCGGGGGAGGGGGGGGGGGGGGTCAGACGGCAGGTCAAGGGGAGGCCGTCAGGGTCAGATGTCAGGATTAGTTCAGAGGAGGGTCAGACGGCGGGGCGGGGTCAAAGGAGGGTCAGAAGTCACGGGACCTCAGACGTCAAGATCTTTGGGGGGGAGGGGGGGAGGGGGAGGAACGTCGAAACTCAGAGAAACACCAGAGCTTACAGGAGGCTCAGAGGTCGAGGGAACCTCGCCCGCAGCGGACACTCAGCAGACCCTCGAGCACAAAACAAGAGAACATCAAAGCACATCAAAGCTTCAGAACACATAAGAACGTTACAGGTCGGGTGAGCGCCAGAGTTCCAACAGCCACTCCGTACACGCCGACACAGACCCCGCCCACGGCACAGCATCCAGCGCCAGCCCCGCCCACCAACCAGCCAGTGAAACCCACCCACCCACACCCGGTACAGCATCGTCACACCGGACGCGAAGAGTGACACAGCTTCCGTCGCGCCTACATAACACAGCAGCACCCAATGCGTTTGCAGCCCTCTTCGACTTTCTGGGAGGAATTGACTAACTGGTGCAGCAGAGCGTCGCTTCCAGACACCCTGCAACTATTCGATCTCTGCGAGGACTGGTGCAGGGTCAGTCCTAGTCCTAATGGACTGTGACTGTGACTGCGACTGTGACTGTGACTGTGACTGTGACTGCGACTGCGACTGTGACTGTGACAGAGACTGGGACTAAGACTGGCTCTGACTCTAGCTCAGTCCCAGTCCTAGCCCAGCTGGACTGTGACTGTGACTGTGACTGGCGCATTAACCAGTCCTAGCCCTGCTTGACTGTGACCGTCACTGTGACTGATTGGCACAGAGCCCGTCCTAACCCAGCTGCGACTGTGACTGTGACTGGCGCAGTCCCAGCACCCCCACCGGACGCCGTACCGCAGCTCGTCGATGAAGCTCTGCTGGCAGGCCCGGTACTCCTTCATCTGCACGATCTCCGACACGGCCTCCAGCACGCTGTCGGCGTCCAGCGGCTCCTCGTCCGCGCACGGGGACTTGGCGCGCACGTGGTTCAGGATGCGCTCGAAGTCTACCGGCTTGTCCTTGCCTGCCGGCGCGTCGTCCGCCGGTCACGGCAGGGCGGGCCTTACACCAAGGGGGGGGGGGGGGTGTTGCCTACGTCCAGACGTCGTCACCAATGTGCCCCAAAACCAATGTGCCCTGAACTCTCAAATCAACTTGTCCACCATATAAGAGCTTACGAGGGATCCACACCCCGTCCAGCCGGCCCACGCCACGGGCGGTACGCACCACGGCGCGGCGATCCGCACGAGTAAACAATACATGCCGGACAATTCAGCACACAAACAAGGACAATGGGGTTGGTGAGCCGTGAGGCACCAGGACAGCTGGCCCACCCTCCATGCAGGCGGGGTCCAGGCCGTCGCCGCCGTAGCAGAACTGGACCATGTTGCCCACGGAGTCCCGCACGCTGATGTCGTACTGGGAGCACAGATCCTCCAGACACTGCAACAACAGAGCACAGGTCCTCCAGACACTGCAACAACAGAGCACAGGTCCTCCAGACACTGCAACAACAGAGTACAGGTCCTCCAGACACTGCAACAACAGAGCACAGGTCATCCAGACACTGCAACAACAGAGCAAAGGCCCTCCAGACACCAAAACAAAAGAGCACAAGTCCTCCAGATAAAGCAACACCAGGGCACAGGTACTCAAGACACTGCAACAATACAGCACAGGTCCTCCAGACACTGCGATGACAGAGCACAGGTCCTGCAACAGAGCACAGGTCCTCCAGACACTGCGATGACAGAGCACAGGTCCTCCAGACACTGCAACAACAGAGCACAGGTCCTCCAGACACTGCAACAACACAGAACAGGTCCTCCAGACACCGCAACAACAATGCACCGGTACCGCAGTGCCACCATAATACGAGCACAACTTCTGAAACTCCGCGGCGGAGCATAGTCCGAGACCTCAGACAGCAGCTGTAACTGGGACTCGGCCATCAAAATGGCCCCGTTATCCCTCGCCCTGACCTTCCTCTGACCTTGAAGAGGCACCTTGACATGCAACTGACGTCCATGACCCCAGCCATGACCTAGCACTGACCTTGACCAGACGTCGCTGCATGTAGCCGGTCTCGGCCGTCTTCACGGCCGTGTCGACCAGGCCCTCACGGCCGCCCATCGTGTGGAACATGAACTCGGTGGGCGTCAGGCCCGAGTAGAAGCTATTGCCGACGAAGCCCTTGGCATCCGGCACCTTGGCTGGGGACGGCAGGCCCCGCGGTCAGTGACGGGCCCCGCGGTCAGTGACGGGTCCCGCGGTCAGTGACGGGCCCCGCGGTCAGTGACGGGCCCTGCGGTCAGTGACGGGCCCCGCGGTCAGTGACGGGCCCTGCGGTCAGTGACGGGCCCTGCGGTCAGTGACGGGCCCTGCGGTCAGTGACGGCCCCCGCGGTCAGTGACGGGCCCCGCGGTCAGCGACGGGCCCTGCGGTCAGTGACGGGCCCCGCGGTCAGTGACGGGCCCTGCGGTCAGTGACGGGCCCCGCGGTCAGTGACGGGCCCTGCGGTCAGTGACGAGTGACGGGCCCTGCGGTCAGTGACGGCCGGCAGCCAGTGACGGACCCTGCGGTCAGCGACGGGTCCCACAGTCAGTGACGGGTCCCGCAGTCAGTGGCGGGCCCTGCGGCCAGTGACGGGCCCTGCGGTCAGTGACGGGTCCTGCGCTCAGTGACGGCCGGCAGTGGGGGCGGTACGACGGCGGGGGGGGGGGGGGGGGGCAGGGGCAATCTTGAACTTAACGTTGTGCATGAGCAAAGCTGTGTGAGAAGATGATGCCTAGAATGCCTCTATCACGCCAATCAAGCGCCAATCCGTCAATCCACTCTATCAATCGATCAATCAAGCGTCAACCGTATTCGAATCATTGCCTGTTAGTAGCGCCCGTGACCGTAGCTGCGAAAAGTGGACAAAGTGCCATCAGATTTATGTTAACAATGTCTTTGATTTACAATGCAAGGGTTTTAGTGGGGATGGTGATGACCAACGGCCAACAAAACGACCGGATGAATAAATACAAAATGAAATACAAAAGCAGGGAATCAGTGCTTCCCACACTACTACCGGCCGACCCTGCAGCCTCCTAACGTGGGGAGTCAGTGCCTCCCACCAATCAGCCGACCCTAGAGCCTCCCAACGTGGGGAGTCAGTGCCTCCCACCAATCAGCCGACCCTACAGCCTCCGAACGTGTGGAGTCAGTGCCTCCCAGACCACAATCAGCCGACTCCACAGCCTCCTGAAGCGAGCCAGCGGCACCTCCTACACGCGGACGCCCGGTAGCCGCGGGGCCGCTCGAGGTCCACCGCCGGCGGCCGCCGCGCCGGCCGGCCCGTCCGCTCACAGTGTCTCTCGAAGTGGGGCAGCGCCCGGTCTTCGAAGCCGTTCGGCACGCGCTTGCCGCTGATGGCCTGCTGGCCCACACAGGCGATCATCTGCGAGATGTTGATGAAGGAGCCTGGAGGCAGCCAACGGCGGCGTCAGCACACACACCAACACACGCGAGATGTTGATGAAGGAGCCTGGCGGCGGCCAACGGCGGCGTCAGCACACACACCACACACGAGATGTTGATGAAGGACTGGCGGCGCCAACAGCGGCGTCAGCACACACACCAACACACGCGAGATGTTGATGAAGGAGCCTGGCGGCGGCCAACGGCGGCGTCAGCACACACACCAACACACGCGAGATGTTGATGAAGGAGCCTGGCGGCGGCCAACAGCGGTGTCAGCACACACACCAACACACGCATGCACTCGGCGGCGCTGAGTGGAACAACAATTATTATCGGCAAAATGGCATCATTTCGTGTGGTGACTTGTCATAATTCCCACTTCAATGGAATTCAATGTAACAGTGCTAAATGGTCATGATGTCAATGCCTTGCATGCATCCACCACGAATATCGTCCACGTAACGCCCCTCTCCGGAATCTCAGCACATAACCACCTAATGCTTGAGGCCTTGTAGCAGTTTACCCGAACAAGACTATCTGGAAGCCTATGCCATCCCTTGTACTTCCATTAGACACCGTCCCACCTCCCCCGGCCTTGAAACTACAAAATTCAGCCAGCGGCCGTTCAAGCCGCCCAGACTCGCCGTTCCGCTCAGAGTCATCACACGTGACTACCACAGTCCCTGCCGTCGCTGCAGCCCGGCAAAACCCAAGCAAAAGTCCCCCCGGCGGGAATCGAACCCGGACCCCTCGACCCGCAGCCCCGTCCGCGGCAGCGCGCACCTTTGGAGCCGCACAGCGCCATGATGAGCGGCGCGTTCGACTTGTGCAGCTCGCGCAGACAGGCCTTGCCGGCGTGGTCGCGGATGACCGACAGCTCCTTCAGGATGACGGCCTCGAGCGTCTCCTCCTCCGTGCAGCCGGGCTGACACTGCAGCCGGCCGCCCTCCAGCTGCCGGATGTAGTCGTCGCACTTGCGGTACCTGCGCAGAGGAGGCGCCTCAGCCACGTCCGGCACGCGCAGTTCGTCGGCATGTTCGTTCGGTTCGGCGGTCGGAGCCGCTGGATCAGTATAAAATGTCGTGTGTTGTCCTATTCCTGCCCTCCTACTCGGGTCATATGGTACGTGGGCGATGTTATGTTTCAGGTGATAATGGTTATATAGTTGGGCAATGTTATGTTACGCCGCTAATGGTTCCAACTGCCCAGGACTGGACGCGGGGCAGGCGGTCGTTCATGTCCTGCCTTTTTCGTGCTGGTTGTGCCACCGAGGACAGCAAATATCTACAACAAGGAGCGGACACAGCGTATTACGTCCGCTACCACTCCGCACAGACGAGCGTACAAGTGACGAAACGCTCGCGTCAAAAGCAAACAGAATACTTAGCTCCGTATGCAAAAGTAAATATTGCGATTCTCCGCTCATAAATTGTGCGATACGACCATGGGCCGAACAAGAACTACCCCAGCCGCAGTGACCAACCAGAGGCCATCCACGCGACAAGTCGACCAATCCGGAGCCATCCACGCGACAAATTAACCAATCCGGAGTTACATGTGCCACACAGCCACCAATCAGACACCATCCAAAAGGCATGATGGCCAGTGACCATACGGGAACCACCCTGCAGACACAGAGGCGGCATCTGCACGTGCATCAGCGACCAATCGAGACACACGCCTCCCCGCGCCCAACCACAGACCAACCGAGGGCCCAGGTATCACGCCGGCCAATCACACGCCTTCCACGGAACACGGCGACCAATCAGGAGTCAGGAGTAAGGATACGCACCCTTCGTTGAGCAGCAGCTGCTTGGCCTTGAGCAGGCCCGTGCCGGGCGTGACGTCACCAATGCCGATGCTGAAGCCGCGGTTCATCAGGAAGTAGGACGTGATCCTGCGACAGACGCGCGTGAGCGTGAGCGGCAGCAGGACCCGTACCGAACAGGAGCGCACATGTCAGTGACAGAACACACACTGTCCGTCATATTTCAGCGACAATGGGATCCATGCCAGTGAAGGACTCTGACCAGTGACCGGACTCTGACCAGTGACAACACCCTGACTCGCAGCCACTCTATGATCGGTGACCGGCCCCTGACCAGTGACTGGACTGTAGTCAGCCGGCTGGGGCTCCTGCCGTCACCTGGACACCCTCCACATGCAGTCGGCGGCGATCTCCGAGCCGTAGTCGCGGTACAGCACGTAGAAGATGTTGTTCTTGGAGCCGCTGCCCAGCACAGACTTGTCCAGCGCCCCGGCAAGGTGCTCTGAGTTCCAGATCACGATGTCTGTCGGCCAGGACAGCACCGTCGGTGTCTTGTGCACCGTCAACGGCATGGATATTGCCACCGTCAGCGTCATCATCACCGTTATCACTGTCATCACCAGGATAATTTACAACATGTACACTCCAAGGACATTACACGCAATCGCCATCACTATCAGCATCGTGACACTGTTTAGCAAGAACGCCTTCCTGTCCGTGTCGTGTCAAATGTCGGTGACGTCAGGGTGCCACCGCGTCAGTGCCGAGACAATAATAGAAGACAACATACTGGGTCAGCTGGCCGGCCATGTCACTTGTCACAGTGTCAGTGTCAGTGAGCGTCAGTGTCAGTGGGTGTCAGTATTAGTGAGTGTCAGTATCAGTGTCAGTATCAGTGAGTGTCAGCAACAGCGAGTGTCAGTATCAGTGAAGTGTCAGTGTCAGTATCAGCGAGCGTCAGCATCGGTTAAATATCAGTGTCAGTATCAGTGTCAGTACCAGCGTCGGTAAGTGTCAGTGTCAGTCAGTGCTAGTGCCAACCAGTGCCACCAGAACAATCGCGTCGTCCGTCTCGTCTCTCGTCGCGCCGCCGTCTCACGCACAGGAGTCGTTGATGCAGAGCTCCTCGTCGGCGGTGTAGGCCTTGCCCTTGGTGCGCAGGTTGGCCTTGACCGGGCACGCGCTGTTGGGCCGCAGCAGCAGGCCGAACAGCTGTTTGCCCGTCCACAGCTGGACCGGCTGCCGGCAGCGGTCATCGGGCGGCGATCAGGAGACGCCGGTTCGAACCCCGGAAAAGCCAAAACTTTGAAACGCGCGGGGCAACGACTTTCGACGATGCGGTGGTTCTACCCACCCTCTACCACACCACACTACGCTCACACGCACGCGCGCATATTTCAGCATTCAAAATTTTGCATCCTTCCAGTGAACATTCTATCATCTACACAAATATATTTGTATCGTACAAATTGAACCTATATGACAGCGACAACAACCAACAAGCAGCAAACGTCGAACAGCGAGCGCAACCGACCTTGAGAATGGCCGGCGGCGGCAGCTGGAACCAGACGCTGCGGTCCTTGCCTTCCAGGATGGTGGCCAGCATCTGGCAAGCCTACGGGCACGCCGAGGTCGGGGCCCCTGAGCGTCGAGTGGAGTACATACTTGCGAGGCAGCGGGCGGGAGGGGAGGCCGTCCCGAGGTCGGGGTTAGTAGGTCGAGGAGGGGAGGCAGGGCTGAGGTCGGGATTACGAGGCCGGGGAGGGGAGGTTGGGCCGAGCTCGGGGTTACGAGGTCGGGGAGGGGAGGTAGGGCCGAGGTCGGGGTTACGAGGTCGGGGAGGGGAGGTAGGGCCGAGGTCGGGGTTAGGAGGTGGGGAGGGGGGGGGGGGGTACGGCCGAGGTCGGGGTTAGGAGGTCGGGGAGGGGACGTAGGGCCGGGGTCGGGGTTAGGAGGTCGGGGAGGAGAGGTAGGGTCGAGGTCTGGGTTACGAGGTCGGGGAAGGGAGGTAGGGCCGAGGTTGGGGTTAGGAGGTCAGGGAGGGGAGGTAGGGCCGAGGTCGGGGTTACCAGGTCGGGGAGGGCAGGCAGGGCCGAGGTCGGGGTTAGGAGGTCGGGGAGGGGAGGTAGGGGCCGTGGTCGGGGTTGGGAGGTCGGGGAGGGGAGGTAGGGCCGAGATCGGGGTTGGGAGGTCGGGGAGGGGAAGAAGGGCTGATGTCGGGGTTAGGAGGTCGGGGAGGGGAGGTAGGGCCGAGGTCGGGGTTAGGAGGTCGGGGAGGGGAGGTAGGGCCGAGGTCGGGGTCAGGAGGTCAGGGAGGGGAGGTAGGGCCGAGGTCGGAGTTACGAGGTCGGGGAGGGGAGGTGGGGCCGAGGTCGGGGTTAGGTCGGAAAGGGGAGGTAGGGCCGAGGTCGGGGTTAGGAGGTCGGGAAGGGGAGGTAGGGCCGAGGTCGGGGTCACGAGGTCGGGGAGGGGAGATCGTGCCGATGTCGGGATTAGGAAGTCGGGGAGGGGAGGTAGGGCCGACGTCGGGGTTAGGAGGCCGGGTAGGGCCGAGGTCGGGGTTAAGAGGTCGGGGAGGGGAGGTAGGACCGAGGTCGGGGTTACGAGGTCGGGGAGGGGAGGTAGGGCCGAGGTCGGGGTCACCGAGCTGTACTGAGTACGGACCTGGGAGAGAGCAAGCGGGAGGGGAGGCAGGGTAAGAGTCTGGAGGTGGGCAGACGGAGGTGTGAGAAGGGAAGGCAAATACGGAGAGGAAGAAAAGGGACGAGTGAGAGCGGAGAGGACTGGGCGAAGACAGACGAGGGAAGAGAACAGTACAGGGACACACAAACTACCAGACGAAACATCGACAAAGGTCGTTTAGCAAACATAAAAGACCGCAAGTCGGAAGTGCAACACATCCACAGCGCGGGTGCCACCACGCGTCAACAATAGCAAGACAAATCCTGCCCTCCCGCCCGCTTCCTCTTCCGAGACCCATCAACATCGCCCCCGCCCCCCACGCAGGCTTGTGCTGCCTCCGAGTCACTCCCATGCCGCCCCATCGGCCACGCGTATTTCCGGCGCGCGGCGGCGGCGGGGGCGCCTCTGACCAACCTTGCTGCGGTCGAAGAACTGGTCCTTCTGCGTGATGAGGTAGGCGCCCGTCAGGAAGTCCTGCGTGGCGCCGATCATCAGCTCTCCGTTACGTGGCGTCACCAGGTTGTTCTTGACCTGACGTCAGCGGTGGCCAGCGTCACACCGCGTCACGTCGCCGCCGAGTGTGACGTCGAGTGTGCGTCACGTCAGGCCGAGTGTGACGCGTCACGCTCAGCGCGTCGCCGCCACTGCCGGCTCGGGTTCCGAGGGGCTTTACGCTCCCGGTGCATCATCAGCAGCAAGCGATCGCCGCCGGCCTACAGCAAGCGCAAGCGAGATCCTCGTCCGACGGACGTAACTGACCCATTTCGAACATTCTGTGCTGCAATCCGTCCACTCCTCAAGGTCCCGCCGGTAACAGACTTGTTTTTGACTGCCTAACGTGTGCAGCAGCTTACACCCACGCGTCACATCCCGTCACACCCACGCTTACACCCACCCGTCACACCCGTCACATCAGCCTACCAGCACGTTCGTCCGGCCTGGGCAGTGGGGCGAGGCACACCAGTGACGTCACAGTCTGACGTTTGACGCGGCCCGTCGACACAACGTGACGTCAGAGCTGGCGTACATCAGCACGTGACGTCGGCGACGTCCCGCCAGCGCGCCGACATCACATCTGACGCTCCTGCACGCGGTCGGTGGCCCCTCACGACCCACCACACGAGCGGCGCTCCCTCCGATTCAGATCCGGTGACGTTCGCTCCAAACCCGCGACCAACTTCGCGCTTGAGACCCACAGCGCGCCACATGCAGTCCCACTCAACACAAGCGCCGAGACCGGCGCGCGCGACACGGCACACTTCCCCGGCGGACACCCCGCGCCCCGCCGACCGGGCGTACCCCCATGAGAACGGTGGCCTCGGCCTTGGCCTCCTCGGTCTGCGGCAGGTGGAGGTTCATCTCATCGCCGTCGAAGTCGGCGTTGTAGGGCGCGCAGACGCACTCGTTGAACCTGGCGACCAGACGTCCGTGGTCTGTTAAACCCCCCTTTGGCGTCCGTGGTCCTGTTCAACCCCCTCCTGGGCGTCCGTGGTCTGTTAACCACCCCCCCCCCTCTGGCGTCCGTGGTCTGTTTAAACCCCCTCTGGCGTCCGTGGTCCGTTAAACCCCCTCTGGCGTCCGTGGTCTGTTAACACTCCCCTCTGGCGTCCGTGGTCTGTTAAACCCCCTCTGGCTTCTGTGGTATGTTAAAAACCCCCTCTGGCGTCCGTGGTCTGTTAAACCCTCTCTGACGTCCGTGGTCTGTTAAACCCCCTTCTGGCGTCCGTGGTCTGTTAAGACCCTCTCTGACGGTCCGTGGTCTGTTCAAACCCCCCTCCGGCGTTCGTGGTCTATTAAACTCCCCTCTGGCGTCCGTGGTCTGTTAACCCCCCTCTGGCGTCCGTGGTCTGTTAAACCCCCTCTGGCGTCCGTGGTCTGTTAAACCCCCCTCTGGCGTCCGTGGTCTGTTAAACCCCCTCTGGCGTCCGTGGTCTGTTAAACCCCCTCTGGCGTCCGTGGTCTGTTAAACCCCCTCTGGCGTCCGTGATCTGTTACACCCCCTCTGCTGGGTCCGTGGTCTATTCAACCCCCCTCTGGCGTCCGTGGTCTGTTAAACCTCCCTCTGGCGTCCGTGGTCCGTTAAACCCTCCTCTGCTGGGTGCGTGGTCTGTTAAACCCCCCTCTGGCGTCCGAGGTCTGTTAACCCAGCCCCTCTGGAGTCCGTGGTCTGTTAAACCCCCCTCTGCTGGGTGCGTGCTGGGCTCGCGTGCATGAAATCCACTCCAAAGGGGCGTCATAAAGGGGTGTTTTGTTCACCTGTGGACACACGTTGCCGCAAGAAAGGCGTATCGAACGGTGGGTAATGGAACAACGCCGCTCGGAAGGTGACCGAGGCACCGCTCGGACGGAGCCAAGTAGCAGTAAAAAGACGTACACGCAGACTAACGATAACGTGCATTCAAATAAGCGATTTTTCGCTCTAGCGTGAGAGACGGCTTGCCAGCATGGTTTGGTACGTCTACGACATGAACACTGACCTTTCAAAAAGGCTAAGAGTTTTTGCGCAATAAACATCAGTAGTCCTACACCCCGCGGCCCGCGGTGCCCGCCCTTCCTGCCAGGGTGAGAGGCAGGCGACGCCTCATAGCCCTAGGAGCTGCGTGCGTCGTAAAGCCCCAGTGATAACGACCACGGCAATGTACAGTACAGTTCGGAGGTCCAATAAATTAAATAATATAATTTGGAGGCACAATATAAACAAAACAGAATGCAATGCACGCTGCAATGGCAGCGAACCTCCAATGCATTCGCACCCATCCCACGGGTGCGAATGGTGTTCATCAGGGTGTTCCAATGCATTCGCAGGCGCCCATTCCCGCACCACAATAAAGCGGTGACGCACAAGCGATGCTTAAACCAGCACCGGCTGAAGGAAGATGCCGGGCGAGCGCACAGCCTCGAGAGGCATGAACGCAGGGGCCGCATGAGGCTGACGGAGTAGGAGTCACCGAGTCAGAGTCACAGAGTCAGTCGGAGGCCGGGCGCTCACCTGAAGGTCCTGTGCGGCAGGACCTTGGCCTGGTGGCTCATGATCGACAGCTTGTGCAGCGACGGCTGCCGGTTGAACAGCACCACGTCGCCGTCCAGCAGGTGCCGCTCCACGGTGTCACCCGGCTGAGGGCGACGGGGACGCCGGTTCGAGACTCGCCGACGGCGGAACTTTTTAAAATCGCGTCGGCGCATCAGGCGACGCCTGAGCAACTCAGCTGACCCGGCGGTGGCCATCGTCACTACAGGTGATTGGCACGCATGTGGCGTGCCAGACCTGGGTGACCTGCGCGCCCCGGTGACGCGTGAAACGCCTCAGGCTGGCAAGTGACCCCGGTCTGGCCAGCGAGAAGGGGTGGTATCAAGCTGACTGCCGGGCACGTTCCTTCCGTACAAATCCTTCAAAGATTGGGTAAAATTATCTGTGGGAAAGAGCACGTTTACACAGATATCGAAAGGAGTCGCTCGCACCAAATTCACTCCGAAAAGATGCTCGTCTTAATTGGGTGGTTCTAGCCTCGCCCATAAGCTTTGGTTGGGATGGTCTCTGGTTTGATTTAAACGCCATAACCAGAAAGCATCCAATGAAATGGGTTACAAACACGTACCCAGTATCGCACGATCCTCCAGTCCCGCCTCACGGGTGACCACAGGCACGAAACACACGAAGCGCAGAGGCACCTACAGTCGCACCCCAACCCACCCACGCTAACCTTCGTCAGACCCCTGCCCCTCCCCGCCGAACACGCCCGTCTAAGGCACAGCCGAACACACCCCCGACCCAACTCACGCGGAGCTCCTGCGCGATCCGCTGGCGGTTGCCGAACTTGAGGAACTTCTTGAGGCCCGTGCCGCGCTGCTCGACGAAGTTGGCCCCTGCGCGAGGTCACAGGGGTCACTGTGGGTCCGGGTCACCGCCAGGCGTAGCAGAAGCGCCGGGAGGATCCGAACACGACCTCGTAAGCCCCGACTGACGGCAATTCGGAAGGCAACGGGGCGGACGGGCCTGGGGCGGTAATCCAACTTCATCCGGAAGTCAGCAGACAAACCTTCTGAGATCAATTGAATCTGTCGCCTTGTCGCCACGCCCAATCGAGATAACGCAACGCCCAATCGAGACAAACATTTTCTATCCACAACTGACAGAGAGCGTGCGAGACATTTCAGAATCTGATGCAAGCTGGCTATTGACCCCCTATGGTGGAAGGCTACTTGGGCTCGCGTAGAAAAATAGCACCCGCTTGCCTCGCCAGTGGCAGTCAGCTGGTGGCGGGTTAACAACGGACCAGGCTACCACGGGACAACCATGGCAGCCTCGTCCGTTCCTGATCCCGTGGCGCTATGTTATAGCATGGCCCGGTGGAGATCCCTGTCTATCATCCGGCGACAGGACCAAAGAGACAAGAGCTCCAGTTGAAACGGAATCACTCCACCGTTGTGGAGGGGTCTAGGTCTTCGCAACAAGGTCCGCTTACAAAAAAACCGATCCCACCTCAAATTCATCCCCGCAAAACTGCGTAAAACGGCGTACAGCAACGTAAAGCTACGCGACGAGGGTCTGCTCAGACCGAATCATCAGACAGCCGGATCAGATGGATCGTCAGGGGGAGGGGGCAGGGGGAGTGGGCAGGGGCAGGTGGCAGGGGAGCAGGGGAGCAGGGGACAGGGCCACACCTGGGTGCGTGTCCGCCCCGTTGACCACCAGCGTCCGCAGCAGCTCCAGGTTGTGCTGGGTGACCCGCTCCGGGAAGGTCAGCACCTTGGCCACGTGCACCGGCACGCCCACCTGCGCGGCCACGCCCCATGTCACGTGTCAAGCGCCACACTCCCGGCAGTGGTCAGCCATGCCGGCGCCGCGCAGACAAGGCGCGCCAAACCGAAGGCGCGCCAAACGGAAGTGCGCGCGCCAAACGGAGGCGCACGCGAAACTCAGACACGGAGAACAGAGCTACAGCGAACGTCAGACGGCGTATGGAGACGGTTACACTGGATAGCAGAGGAGGAGGGAGATGCATTTAACGGCGACACCGGACAACAGGGTGTCCTGGTGAGTACTAGACACAGAACGCTGGTCCGAGACCCCTGAGACGTGATATACGCAGGGCTTTCAGAGGGTTAGTTTTCACGTATTATGAGCTTAGACATTTTGCTCTAGCAGTTATGGACCTTCAATATACCAAAAGGTGCTGGTACAACCACGTTATGGTTATCAATGGGTATCGACAAAGCGGTGACAATGTAACCAATGTTCAGTTAGTCAAATGTAACATAACTGCTCACACCACAAGAGTACCTACAACATAACCAAGTTTGCTTGATGACGTCGTCTGACCACTATCTCCTGGCCCACTAAAAGTCGCTAACTGTCAGCGCACGAGCTCTGAACTCACAACACCTGGAACATCCAACATCAGAGAGCTCTCCACGATCCGCCAGCTGCGGCCGCAGACGAAACAGCTGACCCGAGCGGCGGCCAATCAGAGAGCGGGCCCTCGCCGGCACCGTCCGCGTCCGCCCGCGTCCCACACGCCGCCGGCGCACCCCAGCGAAATCACCACTACACCAGTTTACGAGGCACGTGCTAAACTCCAGGCGCGAAGACGCTCCAAGCGCGGTTGACAGGGCACCTGGTATATGGCCGCTAGGCGGCAGGTACTACGTGGGTTAGAGCAGCAGACGCCGTGCTTGTAGCCCCGGCCTGGGGAGTCAGGCTGGGATGAAGCGATCGTGTCACAGTTTTGACATATTTCCACAAAAATTATGTCTGATCAGCTATAACGACCTGCCGCGACAGCGACGTAAAGGATTTTCGCGGCAACTTTTGGTTCGCACGAAATCTTCCCAAAACCATTCCGCACAGCCTTTTGCAAAATGCCTACAAAATTAACTGTCACCGTCAAAAGCTTCTACCACAATGAGTAAAATCCTGACGGAAAACAAATAAAACATCGCTGACCAGACTCGAACGCACCACCTCCCGATAACCAGCCAGACAGCCCATTGGCTAGCCTCCGGCCGCTCCCACCTGATGAATGCGCAGGTTCGGGTCGGGCGAGATCACAGTGCGGCTGCTGAAGTCCACGCGCTTGCCGCTGAGGTTGCCACGGAAACGACCTTGCTTGCCCTTGAGCCGCTGCACCAGCCCTCGCGTGGGTTTCTTGGGCTGCGGGAGCAGGGGATCGTGGCTACAGAGATTGCTGGCGACGAGGGAACGCCCCTTTTCGCCGAGGAGGGGATTGCCCAAATTGCATCATATCGCGTTACACGCATGCGTCGAACAGGGCGCAACGGCGACACATTATCAGCAGCATAGTTAGTACGCGTACCATGCATGCGTCGAACAGGGCGCAACAGCGACACATTATCAACAGCATGGTTAATACGCGTACCATGCATGCGTCGAACAGGGCGCAACGGCGACACACTATCAGCAGCATGGTTAATACGCGTACCATGCATGCGTCGAACAGGGCGCAACGGCGACACACTATCAGCAGCATGGTTAATACGCGTACCATGCATGCGTCGAACAGGGCGCAACGGCGACACACTATCAGCAGCATGGTTAATACGCGTACCATGCATGCGTCGAACAGGGCGCAACGGCGACACACTATCAGCAGCATGGTTAATACGCGTACCATGCATGCATACCAGGCGGATGAACATGACTGCGGAAGGAAAACATGCTGGACATCAGCTGGTCACCCAGAACCTGACCTCAGCGCGCCAGACTATTCCCTTCAACATGAACGGCGGCCACTGATGCGGACAGGCTCACACGAAACTTACAGGGAGGTTTCACATTTGTATGGGGCTTGATCCGAAATAGACATTTTGAAGATCATTTGGTGTAGTCCACAGCCGTGCCCTTCTAAAACCTAAAATCCTTTAGCTTTCGAGCTAAACGCCAGCTAAAACGTGCAGATTATTTCGTGCAGACTATTTCAAGGCCATTCGTGCATGCATGGCGTCACAGCAACGTAGTTCAAATTCTGCCCTGCACAGGCCATGCGGCGCTCAAGGCCAGGAAAATAACTTTCGTTAAACCGGTCAGATCTGATATCCGTGAGCACGATTTCTAAATACAGTGGACCTAAATCGGCTCTCAATCTACGTTGAGCAGGCTGCGGAAATTTCGATCATGATTTGGTTTGTTTGGATTAGAGCCCTTTCGCCCGGGTATGATCATTTCGGGGCTATAGCATGAAGGAGAATGGATACCGGCGGGACAGGACTGCATGCGCCTGGGGGGGGGGGGGGGGGGGGGGCATGTAGTAGGCGCACACCTCCCCCCCCCCCCCCCCACCTCACCCCACACCAGCCCGCTCTTAGACTGGCCACGCTACCGCCCGCTCAACGACAGCCATGCGCGTGCAGCAGCTGCTGGGCGTGCAAGCGGCCCGCATACGCACGCTGCGCGACCGGGCATACAGTCACCCCAATCATCCGCGCGCCGCGCGACCGGGCATACAGTCACCCTAATCATCCGCGCGCCGTACGACCGGGCATACAGTCACCCCGATCATCCGCACGCCGCGCGACCGGGCATACAGTCACCCCGATCATCCGCACGCCGCGCGACCGGGCATACAGTCACCCCAATCATCCGCACGCCGCGCGACCGGGCATACAGTCACCCTAATCATCCGGCGCGCCGTACGACAGGGCATACAGTCAGCCCCGATCATCCGCACGGCCGCGCGACCGGGCATACAGTCACCCGATCATCCGCACCGCCGGCGCAGACCGGGCCATAGCAGTCACCCCCAATCATCCGCGCCGCCGCACCACCGGACATACAGTCAC